>NW_026125062.1:0-117753 GCF_943737965.1 Phodopus roborovskii
CAGTCATCTTGCATGTGAAAGAGACAGTACTGTGCCCGGGCGGCCTGTATATGCTTTCTCCTGCAGGCAGGTGCCTCGTGCTCTCTGAGCCAGTCTACTCATACCCGCAGAATGGGGACCGTTCTACTCTCAGTTCCCAGCTGGAGTAAGAGGCTGGGACTGAAGTATAACCACACTCCACTCTCTTCCCTTTACCAGGTTAAACAGAGGACAACACGCAGACTAAAGACCGCACGAGCTCCTGGGCTTTAAACTGTTCTGCTTTGCCCAGCTTTCAGATCTGTGAAGGTGGACTGAGTGTCCTCAGGATTTTAGGTGATGGGTTTGTGGTAGCGGGTGAAAAGGAAGCCACTTACATGTTCATCATCCACTGGTGTGAACTTCTGGGGTGTCCCTGAACCACGGTGAGGTTACACAGCACTGAGAACCAGGGGCCTGCATGCCCGGAAGCTAACACACACAGGCTCTAGCCCACAGACACCAGCCACTGTGTCTCCTCCAGATTAGCTGCCGGCTGGACCCACTTCCAGGAAGTTTTGAAACCCTGCATCCAGAATCGACAGCTGAGGGCTCTTCTAAGGAAGAGACTTCAGCCTCATTTGTCATTTATTTATTTGTTTGTTTGTTTGTTTGTTTGTTTAGGCATGGTCTCAGTAGCTGTCCTGGAACTCACAATCCATTCTGAGTACTGGGATTAAGTGTGTGCTACCAAACCCAGCCTGTCCTATTTTTTTTTTTTTTTTTTTTTTTTTTTTTTTTTTTTTTTTTTTTAAAGACGAGGTTTTCTGTAGCTTTGGAGCTGCTATCCTGGAACTGGCTTGCACCTTGAACTCAGAGATTCATTTGCCTCTGCCTCCCAAAGAGCTGGGATTAAAGGTGTGTGCCACCATAGACCAGCTTTTTTCTTTTTCTTTTTTTTCCTTCTTTTCTTTTTCTTTATTCTTTTTGGTTTTTAGACAGGGTTTCTCTGTGGCTTTGGAGCCCATTCTGGAATTCGCTGTGCATAGATCAGGCTCAGCCTCAAACTCACAGAGATACCTGCCTCTGCCTCTGAGTCACTGTGACTAATGCCGTGCACCACAACAGCAGCTCTTATTTTTTTCTTTTTAAGGATAATGTATTTGTGTGTTATTAGTGATATTAAATTGTTTACCTGTAGACTTGCTGTGGTAGCCACCTTTAACCCCATGCCAGTACTGGGAAGACAGAGGGAGCAGGTGGATCTCTGTGAGTACTATATTTGTAAACCCCATCTCCAAGAAGGAAAACAAGAATTAAGCCAGGCAGGAGATTCCTCTCAGTGGGTAAGATACCATGGAAGCAGCATCATGAGGACCACAGTTGTTTCCCTAGGACCATGCCAGCACCACTGGAAATCCCTGTGGAGGCCTAGTCCTGGGGAGGAGACAAGGAGCAACCCTGGACCTCACTGGCCGACCAGCCTCACCTGATTGATGAGCTCCTGGCCGTGAGAGACTGTCTCCAAAGGATGTGGATGTATTTTTCCACATGCCCATGCACACACACACAACCACACACATAAGTATAAAAAAATTTTGTTTTAATCTAAAAATCTAAATTGAAGAAAGGAAATTAGTCAGGTGTGTAACAGCATTTGGAAGTCTGCAGCTGGAAGATGAGAACTGGAGCCAGCCTGGGCTACATAAGGAACCCTGTCTGAACAAACAAAACTACACAAAAGAAAAGAAGACTATTGATTGGGAACACAAGCCATGGGGTGGTGGCTTACATCTCCTGGACAAAAAGAACAAGAGCTCTCTCTGTGGTTCTCTAACAATGTCAATCAGGAAGGGACCCAGGGTCTCTTGTAACAGACTAAAAGGAATAAACTGAGGGACCTTCTGAAAGAATAGAAATGACCCGTAGCCTGTTTTGTTGCTGATCACAAATGCTCCAAGCCCTGTTGAGAGCTGTTCTTACGAGAACTGTTTGACTGTTAACCTGTAAGGAAGTCAGTCAGAAGCCTGGCAGTGGTGGCTCGTGACCGCAATCCCAGCACTCAGGAGGCAGAGGCAGGTGGATTTCTGCATTCGAGGCCAGCCAGGTCTACAGAGCAAGTTCAGGACAGCCAGGGCTACACAGAGAAAATCTGTCTCAAACAAAACAAAAAAACATCCCAACTCTGTTGCCAGAGAAATGGCCCTGTGGTTAATAGCACTCCAGTGTGTCTCTATGTAGGATTCCTTCCTTCTTCCTTCCTTAATATGCTGCTGTGTTTTCCTAACAGTTTCAGGCTCTATTCTTCTCTGCTGTGGTCACAGATTTCCTCCAAAGTCCTGTGTGACAGGCAGCCCTGTACAACCTCATCACATGCTAATTCTTTCTTGAGTTAGAAACAAATTTCAAATTCACCAAGGGTTTCATCCCTTGTAAATAAATAAATGCAAAACATAAAGAAAAACAAAGTTAAAATTAAAACTTGACTAGATGTACATGTGTCCCTAACCATTCCCATTTTTTTTAAAAAATTACATTTGCTTTATTTATTTATTTTTTTTCCTGTTTGGTAGTGCTGGGGATGAACCCTGAGGTCCTTTGCACACTAGGCACGTGCTTTACCTTCAAGTCACACCTTCAGCCCAAGACACACACATGCATTTGCACATCCTTGCAAAAAGTCTGTGGATAGTTTGCGATACTAGTCGTGGCTGTCTGGAGAAGGGTAGACACAGTGAAGGGGGCCTGGAGAGGAGTGGCATATGCTAGTCACTCTTAGTTATTTTACTTGTGTATGTGAATGTGACCATGCACCCAAACCATAGCATGCATGTGGAAATCCAAGGAACGTGGAAGTCGGGTCTCTCCTTCTATCTTACTAGGATCCAGGATCAAACTCAGGTCCTTTGTCTTGGCAGCAAGAGCCTTTATACTCTGAGCCATTACACTTTTAATTTTATCATTTCTTTTCTTTTCTCTTCTTTTCTTTTCCAAGACAGGGTTTCTCTGTGAGCTAGTTTTCTAGAACTATCACTGTAGACCAGGCTGGCCTCAAACTCAAGGATCTGCCTGCCTCTGCCTCCCAGTACTGGATTAAAGCCATATGTTATCATGCCTAGCTTCCTTTTTTATAATTAACTTTTATTTTATATGTATTGGTGCTTTGCCATGGGTGTCAGGTCCCCTGGAACAGGAATTACAGACAATTGTGAGCTGTCATGTGGGTGCTGGCAATTGAACCCAGGTCCTCTGGAAAGAGCAGTCAGTGACAGTGTTCTTAACCACTAGGCCATCTCTTCTAGCCTCCATAGCTTACTTTAAAAAAAAAAAAAAAAAACAAAAAACAAAAAACAAAATCAAATCTGGAACTCACTCTTTATCCCAGACTGGCCTCCAGGTGATTCTCCTGCCTCAGCCTCCTGAATACCGCCATTATGGACAACAGTTCCCATGCCCTCTGACTTTGCACTGTTTTAGTTATTTGAATGCTGTCTTCATGTTTTTATTTTGTAGTGCTGGTGACAAACCTCAGGTCTCACACATGCTCAGCATATGCTCTGCTATTGAGTTTTACCCCAGCCCTTCTTCAATCTTTATGTCTGATGCATTAATTATGCAATTTAACATTTTTTTTGGGGGGGGCAGGGGTTGAGACACAGTCTTGCTATGTAGGCCAGGCTGGCCTCAGACTTATGGAGTCTTGAACCCTCCTGCCTCAACCCTTTGCTAGAACTGCAGACAGGAATCACTACCTACAATGGAAGAGTTTTATAATTTTTTTTTTTTTTAGAAATTATTAGGTTTGTGTATCTGTGTGTGTGTCTGTGCGCGCGCGTGCGCATGTGCATGCTGAGGCATAGCTGTAGCAGTCAATTTTTCCTAGTTGGTTCTCCTTTTGTCCATGTGGGTCTCAGGGATTGAACTCAGGTCCTCAGGATTGGTGGTCAAAGCCTTTACCTGCTGAGGCATCTCACCTGCCCTATGTAACTGTTTTTGCTTTTAGTTAGTTTATTTGTTTTCTCAAGACAGGGTTTCTCTGTAGCCTTGGAGCCTGTCCTGGAACTGGATCTGTAGACCAGGCTGGCCTCAAACTCACAGAGATCTGCCTGCCCTCTGTCTCCCAAGTGCTGGGATTAAAGGCCTGTGCTACTGCTCAGCTCAAGATTCTGTTTATTCTAAATATCTAACTTTTGTGTTGACCCTCACAGGAATGGAAATCACAAGAGGTTCGGTGAACTGGAACATTCTTCTCCACCAGGCAGCAGTTTGTGGCCCAGTAGTAGACACACACACTCCAAGAGCGAAGCCCACTCTGCCCAGATCCCCATTCCCAGTGGATCCCACCAAGTATTTGCATCCCCGCGTTTTGGGCAAGCCAGTCTGGGAGAGCATTCTCAGCTCTTGGAGGTGCCCAGTCTTGCAGATGGACAGGCCCTGCCTTTGTGTGGCCCTAAGAAAGTTATTTATGGAGGATGGAGACAACGCTGGGCGGATGAAAGGTTGGCTGTAAAGGAAAGCAGGGCTTGGGGGGGGGGCAGCTTTCTCTATAGCAGCGACTCAACACAGACGATAAATCACCCTGGACCATTAAACCTTCAGAAGATGCTTGTAAACCTCCCTTGACTCTCACAGAACACACTGTCTCCCAGTCCCATGTGGTGAGGGCTCATGGCCTTGCCCCAGCCACCAGCTCGGCACAGTCTTACCCTCCTGGGGCCCTGGCCTGGGACATTGAAGCAGACAATCACTTCCAAAGTCATCAGTTTTGGAGGACAGCTGTCTGTCCCTGTTTGCCCAGGATGGAGGAGTTTCCTGGGACAGGTGATGGGAGAGGGCCCCAAGCACAGGCAACCAAGACCATGGTCACTGTTTCTCTGCACTTTGGATGCTGTAGGATTTCAGAGTGGTCTTTTCTTATCAGGTACCATTCGTCAAGAACTACAGTGCGGTACCAGTAAAGGACAGCTCTCCATTTAAAAAAGTTTTAAATTGCATTCATTTAGGGGCCAGATGTGGTGGCACACACCTTTGATCCCAGCACTGGGAGGCAGAGACAGGTGAATCTCTGTGAGTTCAAGGCCAGCCTGGTCTACCTAGCAAGTCCCAGACCAACCAGGGCTACACAGAAAGTCTGTCTAGAAAAACAAAAACAACAACAGAAAGTCTCCTACTCAAAGTGAGACTTGCGGGGGAGGGGGGAGCTTCTAGGAAGATTCCCATAAAAAGGACGTTGGAACAGGGCATGGTGTCTTATGCCTGTAATCTCCTGGGAGGCTGAGGTAGGAGTTCCAAGCTCATAGGAGTCACAGTGTACGATCCTGTCTCCAAAAGGAAAAAATAAAATGAAATAAATTAAGGGATGGAGGGAGGACTTGGGACCAGTAGTGAATAATGATTTTGTTAACCTTGGCGATGGCAGACTCCCAGAAATCTGCAGTTCAGCTTCAAAGTTTGCCCACTGAGAAACCCAGGGTACACGCCCTGGATCTCTGAGCCCCTCCCTGGTAGAGGGAACCCATGCTGCCGTGGCTGGCTTGGCTGACTCCATGGGACCACCAGAAACAGAAAGTCCCCCCCCCACCAAACTCAGGAATCCAGAAGACACTTGCAAGCCCACCCCACACCCACCCCCTCCCCATCCCACCCCCTGCCAAAGTTCTCTCCCAGAGGAGAGTTGAGATCTGTGGAGGTTTGGCACTAACCTGTGGCCCAGCTCTTTTGAGGCCCTACTATGCGAGTCCAGTGTGTGCTCTTTACAGCTCTCTGTGGAACAGGTAACATTCTGATGCAAACCGAGGCATGGAAAGCTGCAGGGGTTTACTTAGAATGTGTCCCAACTCTGGGCCCATATTGCTGGTTGGCAATACCTGGAGGTAGGTACTTAGGGCATTTGTGGAAGCCAGGGATCCTATGCTATGCTCTACACCACACCAAACTGTTCCCTTTTGCCCTATGTCATTCCAAAGCATTAGCTCTGGGGATCCGTGTTTGCTGAGACACGCCCCACTCCCCCCATCACACACACAGGTATGATAATGATGAGGATGATGATAGGTGGACTCAGGCCCTATTGGCTTTGCCAAATGCAAGATCCATGTGGTAACCCCAATACCGGAGAGGCAGAGGCAGGAGGATTGCTCTAAGTTTAAGTCCAGGCTGATCTACTTAGTGAGACCTTGTCTCAAAAGATTAAAAAAAAAAAAGGGTGTAGCTCAGTTGGTTCAGCGATTGTCTAGTAAGTCAGGCCTTGGGTTCAATCCCTGCCCTGCATAAACTAGGGATGATAACACAGGCCTGTAACGCAGGGAGGTACAGGCAGGAAGATGTTCCAATGAAGAGGGAGGGGGAGGAGCAAGAAGACAAGAGGAGGAAGAGAAAAAAAGAGAAGAGAAACAGAAGGAAGGAAGAAGGTAAGAAAAGAAAGGGAAAGAGAGGGAGGGAGAGAGGGAGGGAGGGAGGGAAGAAGGGAGGCAGGGAAACAAGCTGGTAGTACTCGCCTTTGCTCAAGGAGGTGGAGGCAGGAGGATTACAAGTTTGAGGCCAGCCTGGGCTACACATAGCCAGGCGTTGGTGGTGCATGCCCAGGAGGCAGAGACAGGCAGATCTGTGAGTTCGAGGCCAGCCTGATCTACAGTGCTAGTTCTAGGACAGCCTCCAAAACCACAGAGAAACCTTGTCTCAAAAAACAAAATTAAAAACAAAACAGCCAGTGCTGGCTAGATTGTTCATCATTGCCACCAAGCATGACAAGCCATGATTGCTCTCTGGAGCCCACATGGTGGAAGGAGAGAATGGACTCCTGAAAGTTGCCCTGTGACCTCGTGAGTATGTACACTCCACACACACACACACACACACACACACACACACACACACACACACACACACACACAAATAAATGCAAAAACAGTAACAACGAAAACCCAGCCAGATGTGGTGTTTTGGGAATAGAGGCAGGAGGGTTGCTACAGATCCCAGGCCAGTCCGGTCCGCCTCAAAAGTAAATGGACAAAGAAATCCATTTTATCCCAGTATATGTCACAGCCTACGTTGTAATAAGCAGTGTCCTGGGATGCTGTGTTTGATCAGGAAGAGAAAGTTCTAGATGGTGACACCACAGGACAAGGACAATGGGTCTCACAGTCACAGTGTGTGTGTGTGTGTGTGTGTGTGTGTGTGTGTGTGTGTGTGTTCCTCCCCCATAGAAACTAAAGGCCCCTTAGCAGAAGAGGTGGTGTCCCACCAGGGACCCAGCCACCTGTCATCATGGACATTTTAATGAATTCCCCAAGGCTGCCATTTCCATTTTATGACATCTTTTTATACTCCAGAGGAGAGGATTCTGAATGAAAATGCTTTTATTATTGGCATTTGGCTAAAGCCATCCTTCATGAGGTGTTAAGAGTCATCCTGCGCCCCACTGTGGAGGAAAGATCACAAGTTCCTGAAAAGCCACAGGGCCATTTGTGATCCTGGCTGTCATCCCTTCCTGAAGCTTCCAGGAGCGTCTTCAGGAGGATGCTTCCTGCAATTTACACGCCCAAGCTGCTTTGGCCTCATCTGCCTGGAACCTTAGGGAAAGGCCAGCACAGGTTCTCTGTGCCAAAGCAGCTTGCCCCCTGAGATCCAAAGTTGGCCCGCCCCCAAACCAGTACCCTTTCCATTGATTTCCCACTGACCCCTGGAAGCTGTTTGCCTTTCTTTCCTGACTAGTGAGGAATTTAACAGTGTGTGTGGGGACAACCCAAAGAAACCAAAACAAAGCAAAAAGCCCGGCCACTTTGGCTGCTCAGCAGGGAACTGCAGTGTCCCTGAACAAATATTGTGATATTTTCCCAGAGGGCCACAAGTCACTGACCCTCCTGAGGGGGATCGAGTGAAGGCTGGGGATTTAGGATTGCTGCCCATCAGAGATGACACTGAAGTCAAGTGGGCTGTAATGATGTCATCTACCTAACTGCAGCCAAACCCACCAAAGCCTGGCTAGGCAGAAGCTGGGGCAGAGACTGGGACCTGGTTGCTAAGAAACAAATCTGCAGACACCAAGTTTCTACTGAGGCTGGTGAGATCAGATGTGCCCTCCAGACTGCACCCTCAGACTCAACATGGAGAAGGGATAGGTCTCTGTGCACTGGCCACCTCAGAACAGAATAAAGCAGAGCATACAAATCCACCGGTAGGCGGGCAGCAAGATCCTTGGGTCTCCTCAAGACATATATTTAGCTTCCAATAAAACCATTTACTCCATCACGGCCTTCTCCAACCACTGCTCTGGTCTCTGCCTCCTTCTAGAACAGTGGTTTCAACTTCCTAACGCTGCGACCCTTTAATATAGTTCGTCATGCTGTGCTGACCCCAACCATAAAATTACTTTCATTGCAACTTCCTAACTGTAATTTTTGCTACTGTTACGAATCATAATGTAAATATCTGTGTTTTCGAATGATCTTAGAGGACCTTATGAAAGAGTCATCCTACCCCTAAAGGTGTCATGACCCACAGGTTGAGAACTCTGTTTTAAAAGGCCTACCTGCTGCCATGCCCAATGCCCTCAGCTCCATCTGCGGACCCACACTTGGAAGGAGAGGACCAACTCCTGACCCCCACTTGTGTACCATGGTACATACACACGCAAATACAGACTCAAAATTAATTGACAAATCAGTAAATGTAATTTTTAAAATTTAAAGGGCAGACAAAGACGGTTTAGTGGATAAAGGTGACTGCTGCCAAGCCCAAGCCTACAGGCCTGAATTTGATACCTGATTTGATACCTGATACCATTTGATGAAAGTCAACAAGAGCTGGGTGGTGGCTTGATTAAGGATGGCACCCATTCACTCATGCCTTTGAATGCTTGGCCCATAGGGAGTGGCGCTATTAGAAGGTGTGGCCTTATTGGAGGATGCGTCTCTGTGGAGGTGGGCTTTGAGATCTCATGAATGCTCAAGCCACACCCATATGACCGTCTTTCCTTCTGCTGCCTAAGGATCAAGATGCTGGACTCTCAGCTACTTCTCCATCACCACGTCTGCCTGCACGCCACCATGTCCCACCATGATGATAATGGACTGAACCTCTGAAACTGTTAGCCATTCCAAGTATGCTTTCCTTTATAAGAGTTGTGTATTCAGGCTGGAGAGATAGCTCAGTGGTTAAGCTCAGTGGCTGCCCTTCCAAATGATGTGGGTTCAATTCCCAGCATCCATGTCACAGCTCACAACTGTCGAACTTCAGTTCCAGGGAATTCAACACCCTTGTATACAGCCAGGCAAAGCATCAACGCACATAAAAAGGGTCACCATGACCATCATGCCTCTTCACAGCCATAGAAACTCTAACGAAGACAGTCTGCCTCTGTTCTTCTCTGTTTTCTGCACATAGATTGTGGTGTGTACCTGCCTATACACACCCTCATGAAAAATAAATCAATAAAAAAACAAAAACAAAAAAACTAAGTCGGGTGGTGGTGGTGGTGCATACCTTTAATCCCAACGCTTAGGAGGCAAAGGCAGGTGGATCTCTGTGAGTTCGAGGCCAGCCTGGTCTACAGAGCTAGTTCCAGGACAGGCTCCAAAGCAATACAGAGAAGCCCTGTCTCAAAAAAACCAAATGAAAACAAATTGAAAAAAAAAGTTAAAGTACACCACTTATGACATCAAAAATTGTAATTAAGCCTCATAATGGAATGCTGGAGGGCTATTTTTCATGGATATTAAATTTTTTATGTTGTTGCTTTTGAGACAAGGACTTATGTCGCCCAGGTTAGCCCCAAATACATCTTGTAGCTAAGGCTTTCCTTGAACCTCTAGCATGGCACTGTATGGAATCCAGGATAACCTTGAGTGCCTGATTCTCTTCCTTCCATTTCCTGGGAGGATAGGCTGGCACCATCAGAGCTGGCCTTGAATTGTCAGATTTATATTTCACAGTCCCATTTGATTTTCCAAGGTCTTTTGAACTATTTTTATGTAACTTGAAAACAGATATTTATGTTTCCTTGCAGGAAAACAAACATCTTTGAGGGAAAAAAAATAATGTAAGAATTATATATTTTTGACCTGTAAGATTTTAGAATCTGAATCCAGGCAGCGGTGGTACATACCTTTAATCCCAGCACTGGGATGGAACAGAGGTAGATGGAACTCTGTGAGTTTCAGGCCAGCCTGGTCTACAGAGTGAGTTCCAGGACAGCCAGGGTTACACAGAGAAACCCTGTCTTTAAAAACCAAAACAAACAAACCTTTAAAATGTTTTGTAACCTGGATAATTCTAGACTCAGTGTCATGTAACTGTGTTTGATTCCTACTGGGTTATCTTGTAGAAACCCCAGAAAGCTTTGCCTTGTGTGATACTGAGCCATCATTTGTCAGTCATCCAAAATGAAACATCCAAAATGAAAATGAGCCTCCCCACAGCCCTGGTTGTTAAGCCTTGTCATTTTCTTTCACTGTACTAGAAAGATGTAAAAACAGTGAATTCAGTGTCATTTTTTGCCTATGATGTAATCTGTACATCAGGAACGGTGCTTAGCATTTCAGTGAAATGTGTGAGAAACTCAGATGGGGAAAAGGACTTTCAAGTCCCGTAGCCTGCAAAGAGCAGAGCAGGGATTTGAACCCAGGAACGTCTGACTGCAAACCTCAAAGCTCATGTGGCCTTCCAAGATGGCTTGCATGGAGCTCACAATAAGCTGTAAAACTGTCTTGAAAAGCTGGTTGAGATATGGTCAGAAGAGCAGAGATTTTTGAGCAGAAAAAAAAAAGGCCCTGGGAAGTGGCTAATTAAACAACCCGGTTTGAGAGCGATGAGGCTGAGGGCCTGGCTCGGGTCATAAACCAGCAAAAAGAGATTTCGTATGAGAAGAAAGGCGGCCAGCTGCTCCCAAGGTCCCCACAGCATGTGGTCAATCTCTCAGACAGAGCCAGAAGCCTGTGTCAGTATGAGCTTCACCCCTCCACAGCCCGAGCCCTGCGAGGGACGCAAACCCTCTACTCTGGTTTCCGTGTATAAAGTGGAAGGGGCCAGGGGTGCTTACAGAAGGATTAGATTAGCTTAGGACATGACACGCCAAATGGTGCTTGACACACGGCGAGTTCTAAATGGATGACAATCCTGGCTGCTGCTGACCTTCCTTAAAAGGGTGCTGTTTTGGGAGGATGAACTGAACATATGGAGAAATCCATGTGTAAAGTTTCATCTTTACCTCTCGATAAATGATTAATGATGAACAAACCTCCCGTGTTATTTTCCCCTCCTTCCTTTTGACAGGGTCTCACTTTGTATCCCAGGCTGGCCTTGAACTCATGATCCTTCTACCTCAGCCTCCTAAATGCTGGGATTACAGGTGTGTGAACCACCAGGCATGCCTGAGTTATTTGTCTGAATGATGCATCTGCTTTTTCAATGTCCGGATTAATACCTTTTCAAAGCATTTGTGTATCTAAGAGGGAACTCCTATTTGAAGCATATAAAGACCCCTCCCTTCTCCCTTAATCACTGTATTGTTTGTAAGACAAATAACACAATTAAGGGGTTGGAGAAGTGGCTCAGAAGTTAAGAGATCTGACTGCTCTTCCAGAGGACACAGGGTTTAACTCCCAGCACTCAAATGGTAAGTCACAACTGTCTGTAACCCCATTTCCAAGGGATCCAGTGCCCTCATATAGACATACATTCAGGAAAGACACCAATGCACATAAAATAAAAATAGATAAATCATAAAAAAAAAAAACACCTGCAATCAAAATGGACACACCTGAACATTTGCAGACTCAAAGAAGAGATGCTGACTGCCAGCTCAGCATCCACAGCAGCAGTGAGGTACCACTTCCTACCTCCTGCTGGGTGGTGTCTAATTAAACAATAGGGGGCCCCAGAGATGGCTAAGATCACTTACAGTGCAAGCATGAAGCAGAGTTCAGAGCCCAGCACCACATATAAAGCCGTGTGGGACTGTGCTTCCTGACGTCCGGCACTGGGAGGTGGGGGATGGGAGTGGACACAGGAAGATGGTCAGGGCTCCAGGTTCAAGTGTCTGTCTCAAATAAAAAGTCAAAGAAAGATGGAGTAGGACACTGGCTGTCTTCTGGTCTTTGTAATCACACATGCACATATTATTCAAACACATGTGTGCACCTAGTGCACATATATACACACACACCACTCCTCCCCATTCCCAAAGAGGCCACTAACAACTGTCAGTAAGGACAGAAAGAAACTGAGGTACTCAAATACTGCTGGTGGCAAAGTAAATAACAAAAACCTTTTGGAAAATATTTTGGCAATTGCTCAAAGTACTAGACACATAATTTCCATTATCATACAACGAGGAAACTAAAAATACATCCACCCAGAAATCTGCACAAATGGTTAAAGTGACATTATTCCTAAGAGTTAAAAAAAAAGTGGACATAACAAATAGATATGTAAACAATTGTGCCAAGCAATGGAATATTATTCCGCCGTGAAAACAGTGTGGACCGATGAACTTGTGGGTAAAGGCACTTGCCGCACAAGCCTGGCTGCTGGTGTTGCATCCCTTGGAGCCTACACAAGGGTGAAGGGAGAGAACTGATTCCATAAAGATGTCCCTTGGCCTCTACACATGTGCCATACACATCGTGCGTGCACACACAATAGTGAATAAATGGAAACCTCAAGGCGGTATCACAGGAAGTTCTGTTGACAGAGCAGATTTAAGGCAGAGGATTTCAGGGTTTCTGGGAATTCCTGCAGGTGCTCTTGGTCCTTGCAACCTGGGAAGGAGCAGTCAGCTGGTGGACAGAGGCTGGGGATGCTGCTAACAACCCCCCACCCTGTGCACAGGAAGGCCACCCACAGGGACATCTGGACCCAAACGTCCAGGGTTTTGAGGCTTGGAAATACATCCTGGAAGGAAGGGTTGGGTGGGGGGAGGTGGGTGTATGCTAGTTGGATGCTGTATTTCTTGAGATTTGGATGGGTTCAGTTACTGACTGGCTGGCTCTGGTCCCATGTGTCCTGACTGTCTGCCACTCTGTGGAGACTGTCCCTCCATTGGCTATTGGCTCTGCATCAAGATAAGCAGAATGGTTGTCCCAAGCCTAGGGAGGGCGTCAGGGGTCCAAGGTCAAGTGTCTGCAAACTAAGGAAGTGGAGAGCAGCATACAAGTGCCCAAAGCTGAGGACTTTTATACTTTTTATTTTTAATTGTTTAAGAAACAGCAACCACGGGAGCTGGAGAGATGACTCAAGTTTAAGAACACTGGCTACACTTTTGGAGGTACTGAGTTCAATTCCCAGTCCCCACACTGTGGCTTACACGTGTCGGTACTCCAGCCAGGGTTACACAGAGAAACCCTGCCTCAAAAAAACAACAACAACAAAACCAACCCAACTTTAAAGACCGGCACATGAAGGTGGGGGGGGGCAGTTCAGGGGTGAGTCCCAGGGCCTTGGGGACAGATGATCAATATACATTGTATGCATGTATGAAAGAATAAATACATATATTTTTGAAACAGGAGTCTCAAGTTATTCCAAAAATAAGAAAGGAAAGGAGACAGGAAAAGAAGGAAGGCAGGTACGCTGGGAGGCTCCTGGGAGGCTGAGCCAGGAGGAGTGAGCCAGGAGGCCAGCCTGGGCTACACAGGCAGCTCTTATATTTTAAAAACAACTCAAACTATCAAAGTAAAACAGAACAGAAGTTCGCATTTCAGTGTCTGGGAGGGAATTGTCGCTGGGGGTCTGGCCCTCACTGCAGTTTGCACACGTAGTGAGCATGGCTGCTCTGGGGCAGATGCAAGCCTGGGCTCTCTGCACAGAAGCCATGTGACCCACAAAGCCCTCGATGCCGGTGGCCCTTGGTACTCTCATGGAAAGAATTTTCTCCCTCTGCAAAGATTCTAGCGGGTTCCAGGCCCTGCTACACTGAGTTCATTTCCTCCCTTCCTTCCCCCTTCCCTAATCCATCTTGTCTCTCCCTCCCTCCCTGTTTGTGTTTAATAATTTATTTTTATTTTACATGTATTGGTGTTTGACTTGCATGTATGTCCATGTGAGGGTGTCATAGAACTCATTCTGTAGCCCAGGCTGGCCTCAAATATGCAGTGGTCATCTTGTCTCTGCCTCTGGTGTGCTGCAATGGCTGGCCTTCATCGCCATACTAGGCTGCTTAGTTTTTTGGTTGGGTTTTTTTGTTGTTTCTGGAACTCACTATGTAGACCAGGCTGGCCTTGAACTCACAGCCATCTGCCTGCCTCTGCCTCCAGTGCTGGGATTAAAGGAGTGTGCTACCATGCCCAACTACTTGGCCTTTTAATTTTCTTTTAAAGATCATTACCTGAAAAATTTCTCTGTGTGGACTGAGGCACACTGGCCACAGGGGACAGACTTAGGGAACATGGGGATCAGCCATAATGTTGGGAGTTCATGGGGAAAGCTCCCCTCAGGGAATGTAAGGAAGAAAGCCCTGTGGTCACTGATTTCAGGGGGTCTGAAAATGGGGGGGGGGGTGTGCTGCTGGGTCCTTCTCAGTTTTTCAACACAGATCCTACATCGACTGAATTGTCTCCACGCTTAACTTTGACCTCACAGAGATCACTGTGTCCCGAGCAAATTTACTCAGCTCTCAGCCTTTATTTGCTGACTGCGTCTGGCTGACAGTTACACTGTTCTGGGACAGACAGACAGACAAGTGGAAGGGGGGGATATGAAGAGTACAGGGTAGAGTTAAGCAAGGGGAAATGGGCTTTTTGCTTTTAATTTTTTTTTTTTTTTTTTAGATAGGACCCCACTGTTGTAGATCTGGTTGTCCTGGAACTCACTATGTAGACCAGGTTAGCCTCAAACTCACCAGGGTCTGCCTGCCTCTGTCTCTCCCATGCTGGAGGACTGACAGGATGCATTCTTACTGGTTTAATCATTTAGATGAGTCCCTATATTGTAGGCTGACCACAGTTTCCTTAGGGTAGCTAAGGATGCCCTTGAACGTTTACCCTTTCTGCCTCATCCCAATACCACATCTGGTTTGTGCTGTTCTGGGGATTCAAATCAAGGCTTCAGGTATGCTGGGTAAGCATGCTACTCCACTCCTAGCTTATTTTATTTTATGGTTATCATTATGATGATGATAATTATGGGGATCACTTTTTAAATTATTTTTTTCTTTTTCTCTGTGTAACCTTGGCTGTCCCAGAACTCATTTGGTAGACCAGGCTGGCCTTGAACTCACAAAGCTGTGAAGGCTGAGGTTAAAATCCAGCACTGTCCCTCCTGGCAGTACCTGCGTTTAAAATCTGGCTTGTGATGGTGAACAGTGCAGCATCTCCAGGGACCGAATGAGCATCCTCAGTGCCCTTGGTGGGGAAGCCGTGCCGAGGTAAAATGTGACACACTGCCAGTGGCTCTCAAGCCATGTTGTGGATGCTGACATCTTACTTTAGGAAGCAGATGAGGGGCTGGAGAGATAGGTGGCTTGGCGGCTAGAAGTACTTTCTGTTTCTGTAGCAGGTCCAAGTTGGGTTGCCAGCAATAATATGGTGGCTCACAACCACGTGTAACTCAGCTACAGGGGATCCAATGCCCTTCTCTGCCCTCCCAGGCACCTACACATACATAGCAGACACACAGACACACAGACACACAGACACACAGAAATAAGAGTGAAAATGAATCTAAGCAAAGTAACAATAGCAAGCGGACAACTTTAGTTCCACTTGGGACTTTGGAGAGGGACCCTAGCCAACAGCAAATGTTTCCAGTCCTATTTATGAAAAGCCCCAACCTGTGAGCTGCAACAGGTAGGGGAAAAAATTAGCAAGTCAAAAAAAATCTCCTCAAAAGTGAGCAAGGAGGACTGCCAGACCAGAACACAGCTCTTATCAGTTCCCTACACCAGGATATTGAAGTGGCTTCCTTCCCCAAATACCTAATTATCTGATCAAAGCAGCTGATAGCACTTATCCTCCCTGGAGACGAGGTAGACCTGATACCACCCCACCCTGAGCATGCTCACTCATCTTAAGATCTGTATAGGGAGAAATATTCACAGGTCCCAGCTTCTGCATTCATGGAATTTTCTTTCACAACAAAAGTAAGTGTGTTCGGCCCAGAAAGGGTGGGCGAGGAGAGGAAGGGAGATCCTTGAGAGGGTTAGGAAGGAAGGACGCCTGTGTGGCCTGGTTAAGATGCAAAGAAGCAGTTTGTTCTGGTTAAAACCGTTCAGAGAAAAGAAATTACAAGAAAAGTATCGGATGGTCCGTGGAAGATATGAAATTCACATTTCAGGGTTTGAGGAGCAGGCCCTAACGGTTAATCATGAATTAGTTAGCTTGCTTAGCATGCATGAAGCACTCAAGTCTTAGTGCCCTAGGGACATAATCAGAGCCAACAAGATGGCTCAGGCAGTAAAAGATCTGCCACCAAGCCAGAGGACGTGAGTTCAATACCCACGACCCACATGGCAGAAGAGGAGAACTCCCATAAGTGGTCCTCTGATCTTCACACATGCACCAAGACATGCACATACATACACACACACATATACATACATACATACATACATACATACCCGATAAGTGAATTCATTAAATTACAATTTTTTTCTTTGATTTTTGAGACAGGGTTTCTCTGTGTAGTCTTGGCTGTCCTGGATTCACTCTGTAGACCAGGCTGGCTTCAAACTCACAAAGATCCACCTGCCTCTGCCTCCTGAGTTACAAATGGTTTTTAAACTGTCACTCATGTTCTACTCATATATTATGGAGATCAAAACCATCTCCAACCATAGCCATTTCCCTTCTTTGACTCTGATTAACTAGTTTTAGACTTACCAAAGCCAGTGTCTCCCTGGGTCTTTGCTCCTAAAGAACAAAGCTTTCTTACTTTTTTTTTTTTTTTTTTTCCAGGACTGGGTTTCTCTGTGTGTGCCTGGCTTGGATGTCCTGGAACTCACTCATTAGACCAGGCTGGCCTCAAACACAGAGATCCACCTGCCTCAGCCTCCCCAGTTGCTGGGATGAAAGGTGTGCATCACCACTGCCTGGCAAGAACAAGGCTTTTAATTTTAACAACTGAGAATTTGAAATTTGAACTGAGTGTTGTAAGTTTTATAAGTTCTGGCCCAGCTGTCTACTCCTCCTGTAGTTGCTGAATGCCATAGTTTGCCATTTTTTTTTTTTTTTTTTTTTTTTTTTCTGAGTCAGGGTTTCTCTGTAGCTTTGGAGCCTGTTCTGGAACTAGCTCTGTAAACCAGGCTGGCCTCGAACTCACAGAGATCTGCCTGCCTCTGCCTCCCCAGTGCTGGGATTAAAGGTGTGCACCACCAATGCCTGGCATGGATGCCATAGCTCTTACATGGCTGTTTTCCTGTCCTTCTATAGAATCAGGGCACACAGGAGCCAATCAAGTAAGAATTAAGAACTGTGGGGCCAGGCGGTGGTGGCTCATGCCTTTAAGCCCAGCTCTCGGGAGGCAGAGGCAGGCAGATCCCAGTGAGTTCTAGGTCAGCCTGGTCTACAGAGTTCCAGGACAGGCTCCAAAGTTTCACAAGGAAACCCTGTCTTGAAAAAACCAAAAGAACAAACCAACAAAAAACAAAACAAAACAAAACAAAAAAAAAAAAAAAAAAAAAAAGCCCCAACAACAACAGCAAGAAAACTCTGTGTAGCCCAAGTTGGCCTCAAATTCAGTGTGAAGATGAGTTTGAATTTCTGATCCTCCTGCATTTGTCTCCCCAGCCCTGAGATGACACATGCCATCCCACTCAGTTTATTGCCATGCTTATGATGGAAACAGGGCCTCCTGCATCCCGGGCAAGCATTCAGAAAGTGAGCCAATCTCAACCGGCAGCTTAACTTTCTGGAAGCAAGAGAAGGGGAATTGAGGAGTTCCAGGCTGTGGGTCTCTGTGGCCAGAATCCCTGGGTGTCAACAGCCCTTTGTGCTAAGAAACTCTCTGGCGAAGGCCCTGGGCTTCAGGGGTTGAGAAGCACGGGTCTGGGGTGTGTCTCAGCTGTGATGGGAGTACAGCTGGGAAGCACCTGGACTGGCCCTACGCAGCTGGGCACCCAGGCCTGTGTGGAAGGTACAGGCATTACTAGTACCCCTGTGGGGATGTCATCCTTGCAAGGGAATCTGAGGCAGGAGGACCAAAATTTAAAGGTCTGGGAGGGCTACAGATCCAGTTGATTGCCAGCTTGGGCAACTAACTGCAAGAGCTCTTGTCTCAAAAGATTAAAAACAAATTAACTTCTTCCCAATCCCCTGGGGGGGGGGGGAGCACCATCAGAGTCTGAGGTATATATAACTCAGTGGTACAGTACTTGTCTAGCATGTATGAGGCTCTGAGTTCAAATCCAAGTGCCTGGAAAAAAAAAAAAAGGCACCATCAAAAATTGAAAAAGAGCCGGGCGGTGGTGGTGCATACCTTTGATCCCAGCACTCAGGAGGCAGAAGCAGGCGGATTTCTGAGTTTCAGGCTAGCCCAGTCTACAGAGTGAGTTCCAGGACAGCCAGGGCTGTTATACAGAGAATCCCTGTCTCCAAAAACAAAAACAAACTAACAAACAAAAAGAACCTGAAAAAGAGAGCCAGGCATAGTGGTGCACGTTTTTTAATTCTAGCACTTGGGGAGGCAGAGGCCAGGATCTCTGTAAGTTCAAGGCCAGCCTGATCTGCATAGTGAGTTCCAGGATAGCCAGGGCTGTGTAGAAAGACCTTGTCTCAAACAAACAAAGGAGAGAGAAACTGAAAAGGGGCTGGAGATATAGTTCAGTGCCCACTACGCACAGAACCCTGGGTCAGTCCCCTATTAACAGTAACAAATGTTACAACAGTAGCAGGAAGATTGAGCCCCTGGGCTAGCCTGGGCCACATGAGAAATTCAATGAAATTCAAAATCAGCTTGTTCCGTTTGTTCCTTTGGACAATTTCTAGCCTGAAGCAACCTGCCCCATAAGCTGAGGCACCTGAGAAAGACAGGATGTCCCCTTTCTGTCCTTAAATTTTGCCTCATAGTTAGAGCTGCCACCCTTATTTGGGTTCCAAATGTTTAAAATTGGCCTTTCTTTTCTCTTTTCTTTTTTTAAAGCATTTTTTTTTTTCATCTTGTGTTTGTTTGTTTGGTTTGGTTTTTCAAGACAGGGTTTCTCTCTATTGCTTTGGAGCCTGTCCTGGAACTAGCTCTGTAGATCAGGCTGGCCTAGAACTCACAGAGATCTGCCTGCCTCTGCCTCCTGAGTGCTGGGACTAAAGGTGTGTGCTGGGCTAGACATTTTCTTTATCTTCTTTAAGATGCCTTTTGTGCCTTTTGCTTTAGTGTGCAGTGTGATGTACTGCTGGGTCTTGTCACTCATCCACCCTCAGGCCACAGAGCCCATCTCTGCCCTCACACCATTGATACCTAAGTGACAATATGGAGCTGGGTCTACAAGGGCAAGTCAACTCCAGAGTGAGAACTGGAGACCAAGCATTCCAGATCCCCATGTTAGCTCCATCTCAACCTAGGGCAGAATCCGAATAGCTAACACTTTTCCTCTGCAGGGTCCAACTCCAACATATGGCCTAGAACTCAGGGCTGAGATTGAAGGTACAGTGATCGATTGGTGATGCCTGCCTCGGACACAGGCTAGTTGGAGCGATAGTGTGTGCAGCAGACAGTGTCTGACCAAAAATCATCTGCTACTCCTCCCTCTAACTTCTGTCAGATCCCCTTCTCCCCTCTTCTCCCAGACATTCCCTTCTCTCCAGCTTCTCACAATCTCATACCATCTTTTGTTTTTGTTTATTTTTAAACAATTCACTGTGTCCAATTTATATTGACCATGCACTCTTAGGTGTATGGGGAGAAATCTTTTTTAGAGAATAAGGGTAGCTCAGTAGTTAAGAGCACTTATTGTTCTTTTAAAAATTTATTTATTTATTATGTAAACATTGTTCTGTCTGTACATAAGCCTGTATGCCAGAAGAGCGTACCAGATCTTATTACAGATGGTTGTAAGCCACTACATGGTTGCTGGGAATTGAACTCAGGACCTCTGGAAGAACACCCAGTGCTCTTAACCTCTGAGCCATCTCTCCAGCCCCTCCCCCCACTTATAGTTCTTGTGGAAAACACAGGTTCAGTTCCCAGCACCCACATGGCAGCTCACAACTGTCTTTAACTCCAGTTCCAGAGGATCTGACGCCCTCAACTGGCCTTCACAAGAACTGCATGCATGTGTTGCCCAAACATATGTGCAATGAAAATATCCACACACATAAGAATTTTGTAAAACATTCTAGGAAACAGGGCTGAGGTACAATTCTGGGGTAGATCCCTTTCCTGGCTTCAATCTCCAGTAGTGGGGGGGGGGGTAGAGGATTTTTTTAGAAATGCAACTATTATAGATAGGTATGAGTAATTTTTTCTGGTTGTCGTAGTACATGCTTGTGATCCTAGGACTTGGGAGGATGAGGCAGGAGGAGGGCCAATCCGGGCTACACACTGAGTACCAGGTCAGACGGAGCTAGAGTGAGACAGGAAAGAACATAGAAAGAAAAGAAGGTGAGAAGAGGGGAAGGGAGGGCAGGAGGGGAGGGAGGAGTAGGGGGAGGAGGGAGGTGAAGATATTTAAGTTAGTCCTGGGCCACTGCTCTGCAATCCCAGATACTTGGGTTGAGGCAAAGGATTGAAGGCTCAAGGGCAGCTAGGCCACAGAGGACCACTGAGTGTCTGTGGATCTGGGATCCGATATCTGGATCTTTTTAAAAAGGATGGAGAGAGTTTTCGCCTCAGGAAAGGATGTGTCCTCTTGACCCCTGCAAAGCCAAGCTGTTGGACATTAATATGGAGAGAAGTTTAAAGCAGCCAGACTTACTGAAATCAAAACACAAAAGCTATAGTAGGGTTAGTTGGTCTTCCTAAATCAAACCAGAGCTTAGCGCTCATCTCCAGGAGCTGTCTGCCAAGAGGATGGGAAGCTGCCTTGGGTGCTGGGGCTGGAGGATAGCACTCCAACTACAGAACTCTGAAGAGGCTGAATAGAGAGCAACATCACCCAGGAACTCTGTGGACGACACTAAGCAGCCACTGGGCTCAGTTTTATTAGGCATCATTTGAAATCTAAATATGTTCTGGACACCCTGCCTTTTGTGGCCAGGGACCTCCTGGATGGCAGGACACACAAAAACAGGCAGGGAAGCAGCCACAGTGGCATTTGTCTCTTGTAGAGCTGTGCTGCAGGCTTCTGTGGGATCCCAACCCTCTTCCAAGCACCTCCTCAAGGACAGTGTCCCCTCAAGGAGCCACCCTGGCTTTTATTCGCTGACTTATAACTAGGATTGCTCACCACACAGCCACTTTGGAGGTCTAGACATCCTTGTTCAGATTTTCAGAACAGTGATGTGATGTGTTCGTTGATGAAATATTGGGTGACTTAAAAAGCAGGAACTCAATGCATGGTACCTCACACTCATCATAATCCTAGCATTGGGAAACAGAGGCAGGAGCATATTGTGAGTTCCAGATCAGCTTGATCTAGGAAGACACTCTGTTCTTTTTTGGAGGTAGGCTCTCACTGGGCAGTTCTGGCTAGAACTCACTATGTAAGTCCTGCAGTAGTGGGGCATGCCTTTAATCCCAGCAGTCAGAAGGAAGAGGCAGGTGGATCTTTGTGAGTTGGAGGCCAGCCTGGTCCGTAGCGTTCCAGGACAGCCAGGGCTATGCAGAGTACTCCTGTCTGAAACAAAGAAAGAAAGAACTCAATATGTAGACCAGTCTGTCTTGAATAACTAGATATCTATCTGCTTGTCTTGCAAATGCTGGAATTAAAGGTGTATACCACTATGCCCGAGAGATTGTCTTAAAAACATAATAATAATAAAATACTAACAAAACAGACCTGAACTGGGGTAAAGCACTGGTTGCAATGTTGGGACCTGAGTTGGAACCCCAGGGCCCACAGTACCCTTGTGCAAGTCTGTAATCCCCTCAGCCTGGAAGCTGTGGGAAGACTAAGAAGAGGAATTGTTTTAGACTCTAGCCTCTGGGTCAGAGGGCAAAAGCTTCGAGGTGGCTCTTGAGGGGCACACGTCTGGTCTACATCTCTAGATGACCAGGTCACACACACTGGGAGCGTCTGCAGGGACCAAGTGTTTGAGTGGAGAGTTAAGGCGAAAGATGCCACCCGTGGGGAGAAATTCTGCAGGACTCCTTAAGCCCTGAGACCTCCAGCTGTCCTTCCTGAGTCTCAGGGACTTCTCTTTCCCTAATGCCTTGGGGGCGTAGTCAGTCTCCCGGCTTCAAGCAGAGCGGGACATTTCCTCTCTTGGTTCCTACATAACATTCTGACTACTAGTCCTTCTGTGCTACAAACAGTACAGAAGTCTATGCTGTTACTCCTTGCTCTGCACTTCCTTGCCTGTGAGGGTCGGTGGGGATATAGCTTGAAACAGAGGTCTGAGGTCAGACCTGGCCTGTGGCTCTGTGGTTCCCCGCGGGCCACATCCTCCCTGTCTCATTCCTCAGAGCCAGGGCCTCCAGCGCTGTTCCTGTTTCCATTGTTTATTGATCGTTATGTGACAAATTACCCCAAACCTAGCATCTTCAGATGATAACCATCCACTATCTCATAGTTTTTGCAGGCCTGGAATCTGGGAGCGGTGCAGGCAGAAGGGCCTGGAGTGGAGTCTGTCTTAGGTGGCAGTCAGGACGTCGCCAGGTGCCATCACCTGAAGTCGGTTGGAAGAGATCCACCAGGTACAGAGACAGGACAGTCTGCCCATCCACCAGAATGCTATACGAGGGCAGCCATCTTTGGAAAAAGAACAGCTCATCTCCTTCACATGTATTGCTTGGGACAGAACTTACTGGTAGGGTGTTTGCTTGCCATGCACAGAGCCCCAGCATCGCCTTATCGATGCAGGAAATTGCATTTATCGTGAAGCTGGAAGAGTCTGACTCAGACGAGGCAATTAAATCTTCTCACAATGTAGCCTTGGCTGGTCTGGAAATCCCTATGTAAATCAGTCTGGCCTCGAACTCACAGAGGTCTGCCTGCCTCTGCCTGGGACTAAAGGCATGCATCTCCATGCTGGGATGTGTTGTGTGTTAGCGGGCTCGCAAAGCAGGTGGTCATTGCTACTATTTAAGTCTGTTCCCTGCACACTAGGAAGGCAAACATACCTCTCCTGCCTGCCATGACCTGTTGATGAGCAGGAGAGTTTGTTTGCTGTGGAACCTCTGCACACTCTTGCTATAGTGCCCTGAGAATTCTGGATGAGGACAGAATGTCATTGCCAATTAAAGGGGAATAAAGACACAGACTCCACCCACAGCCTATCACATCTATTGATCAAGTCTCAAAATGTACCTTTCTCTTTTTTCTTTCCCTGCTTTTTCTGTTTCCCTCCTTCTCCACCTCCGAGACAGTCTTTGAACTTCCTCTATAATGTAGGCTGACCTGGAAATCACTTTCTAACCCGGGCTGCCTTAAAACTCATAGCAGTCCTCCAGCTTCGGCTCCTGCGTGCTGAGACTACCGGTGTGTACTGCCACTACCATCTTTCTTAATTTATTGAGCTAGTTTGGAAACTTCTGGAAGTATCTTCTGAGCTTGCAAAATAGGATGCTTGCTTAGTTTCCTCCGGGTTCATAGGCAACCTATCTGTTAACACTGCCTAGATAGTGCTGGTCCTGGGATGCTCTCTCCTTATTCCTGCCATTGATTCTGGCCTTCTGCTCCCCACAGTTAAGACAGAGTCCCATGCATCCCAGGCTAGTCTTGAACATGCCAAGTAGCCAAAGATGGCCTTGAATTTTTGATTCTCTTCCTTGCCTTCTGCAGCAGGATGGTAGGCCTGTACCAACACACTTGCTTCTGAATGCTTTTGATTTCGAAATGTTAGCAATTGAGTTTAATGAGCTGACACCTAACTGTGGTGATACATTGTTTATGACCTAATAAAGCCACCAGAGATCAAAATGCCAAGCTATCCACAGCCACAGAGCCAGATGGTGGTGTCCACACTTTTAATCCCAGGACTCGGGAGACAGAGGCAGATGGATCTGTTAGTTCAAGGCCATACTGAATTATGCAAAATTGATCCAGTCTGAAAGAGAAACAGCTCACACGAATGTGATCTCAGCACTTGGGATCACAGGCTTTTAATCCCAGCACTAGGGAGGTAGAGACAGGAGGATATGGCTGGGCAGAGAGAGGAATATAAGGCGGGAGGAGTCAGGAACTGTGGGGATTGCAGTCTGAGGCTTGGTGGGGAGCATCTTGCCTCTGAGGATTCATGGAGACAGTCTCGCCTATTTCCGCGACTGAGGTAGAGCTAAGAGATAGTGGCTGGCTGCTTTTCTTGAACCCCAATGCCAGTCTCAGGGTTTTTATTATTCCTGCTACACCCAACCCTTAATGACGTCCTACATGTAGCCATGCAGGATTCCTTAGATCGTGGGTCTGAGTAAGCTCAGCTGATGACTACATATCAAATATCCTTCCAGTGGTCACAAAGCTGAACTAGAACCTCCACCCTGGCAATCAATGAGCTTGGCACTGAAGCACACAAACTCCACTGTGTGCAACCACAAAGGTTGCTGTGACATTAAGGTGACAGGGGAGAAAGAAACCTGGGGGTCACCGGGCAGTTTTATCTCTGGGAGGCAATTGTCACAGGTTCTGCAGGTGACAGGGCTAATAAGCCAACTGTGGGTGTGAGGCCGTGGGAATACATGATTGTGTTGGGTGTGCATGAGCTGGGTTGGGTCTCCCTGTGCTTTTTACCTATGGGTCACATGGCAAGAGCACCCCGATCTCGCTCATTATTGTGGATTTCCTGCATATTAACATGCTGGGCCTGGAGAGATGTGGTTAAGAGCCCTGACTGTTCTTACAGAGGACTTATGTTAATTTCCCAGCATCCATATGGTGACTCATAATGGTCTGTAGCTCCGGTTCCAGGGAATCTGGCACCCTGTTCTGGCCTCCAAGAGCATAGAGATATAGAGGCAAAACACTGATACACACGGTTAAAAAAGAAAGTCTTAAAGTCCTCTCACACTGAGCTATACTGCAAACTTTAATTTTGCTTTTTATTTTGGGGACTCCTAAAGTAACCCAGCAAGCTATGAACTCATTTTGGATTTGAGAGTACATAACATTTTTTAAAATGATTTTTTAAAATTTAAATTAGAAACAATCTTGTTTTACATTTCAATCCCAGTTCCCTTTCCCTCCCCTCGTCCTCTGCCCCCATGAACCCCCTATCCCATCCCTTTTCTGCTCCCCAGGGAGGGTGAGGCCTTCCACAGGGGATCTTTAAAGTCTGTAACATTTGGAGCAGGGCCCACACCCTCCCCCATGTGTCTAGGCTGAGAGAGTATCCCTCTATGTGGAATGGGCTCCCAAAATCCATTTGTACACCAGGGATAAATACTGATCCACTACCAGAGGCCCCATAGACTGCCCAGTCCTCTCAACTAACACCACATTCAGGGGGTCTGGGTCTGTCCCATGCTGGTTTCCCAGCTATCAATCTGGGTCAGCTGTTTCTGTGGGTTTCTCCGGCCTGGTCTTGACCCCTCATAACATTTTTCTCTTTTCCCATTTCATTCTCCCCTTTATCTTTTGAGACAGGGTCTCACTAATAGCCCAGACTAGCCTCACACTTATTGCAATCCTCCTGCCTCAGCTTCCCAAGGGCTGGGATTAAAGATGTGGGCTACCATGCCCACCTCCTAAATGTTAACTGTTAAAAAGTCAAAAGGAAGATTCCTAGTAAGGAATGAAACAGTACCATGTGATAATATAACTTCATTGGACAGAACATTTATTCATTTATTTGCATGTGGTATGTGTGTATGGCTTGCACTCACGAGTGTAGCATGAGTTGTTCATGTGTGCAGCATGAGTTGTTCATGTGTGCATTCATGAGGGCTTGAAGTCAAGGGTAGGTGTCTTTCTCAGTAGACACAGGATCTCTCACTAACCCTCGAGTTCACCTACTGGCCATGTGCTGGTCATTGAGGGCCAAAGATTCTTCTGACTTCGCCTCGACAGTGTGGGCATTAAAGGTGCAACCTGGTCACCTGACTTTTCCTGTGGGTACTGGGGACTCGAACTCAGGTCCTCATGCTAGTACAGCAAACACTTTACACCCTGAGCCCCAGAAGGTAGTTTAACCAGTGTCGATTCATCTCTGCCAAACTGTATTGGCAGCCTGGTGATGAGGCCCAGGTTTAACATGCTCCTAATTGACCTGAGGGTAACATCCTATGTAGGAAAATTGCCTAGGACTCTTCAAATGTGTGTTGTGGAAGAAAGAAATGTGAAATGGGGGAGAGCTTGTCTGTCTGTCTGTCTTTTTAAATCAGGTCCCACTGTGTAGCTCTGGCTTTCCAGGAATTTTCTGTTTGTTTTGGATTTTTTGTTTGTTTGAGACAGGGGTTCTCTGTGTATCCATGGCTGCCTGGAACTATACAGACCAGGCTGGCCTCGAACTCACAGCCTCTTGAGTGCTGGGTTAAAGACATGCAGGCATGCACCACCACCACCACCAGACCTTCCTTCCTTCCCTCCCTTCCTGTCTCCCTTCCTCCCTTTTTTTTTTTTTGACATATTGTTTCACTATGTAACTCAGACTGGTCCAACTCACAACCTTCCTGCCTAGGCCTCCCAAGTGCTGGTAGGACAGGTGTGCCCCACCGCTCCTGGCTTCGCTTTGGTTTTTAACAGGGATGCATAGTGACTGGGCTTGTAGCTCAGTGTAGAACGCTTGCCTGGCATGTGCTACATCCTCAGCTCATTGCTCCCACAGCACCCAAGTAAAGCTGGGGTGGAGGCAGACATAAAGCTGGGAGACGGCTCAGCAGGTAAAAGTCCGTACTGTGCAAGAATAAGGATGGGAGTCTGAAGCCTGGGCACCCATGCAAAAGGCTGGCCAAAGCTGCTTCGCCTGTAGCTCCAGCATTGGGGGGGGGGTGACAGGCGGATCCTGAGAGCTCGCTGGCTAACCAGGCTAGCCCAAATTGTGAGTTTAGAGTTCACTGAGAGGCTGGGTTTGGTGGCACATACCATTAATCCCAACACTAGGTGGTAGAGGCAGGTGGAACTCTGAGTTCAAGGCCAGCCTGGTACATAGTGAAACCCTGTCTATTAAACAACAAAAGAGAAAAAGAGAGCGAGAGAGAGGAGAGAAAGGAAAGAAAGGGATAAAAGAATTCAGAGAGAGAGACCCTAGCTAAAGACAATAAGGACATGAGTGACTGAGGAAGGCACACGTATGTGAGTGTGCACGTGTGCACGCCGGCCTATGCATGTGCACTCACACACAGACAGAACAAAAGCCTCACCCGCAGTCTCTACAGACATTAAGGAATCAATCTGTTGATTCCCCTGTGTATCAGTCCACATCTGGATCCCCGCTGAAACAGCACACTGTCCCGGAGAGCCATAGAATTATCCCACTGATAATAAAAAACAGAGAAGGGTCTGGAGAGGCTGCTGAGTGGGTAGAGGCACTGGACCCTGAGGTCCCTCTTCAGGAGCCACATGGCGGAAGACGGAGAGAGCCAACTCCTGTGATTTGTTCTCTGGCCCTTATACACGTGGAAGAGCACACACCACATCACACCCCCAGCAGACATTATATACACACACTAACTCATACATGTACACATAGCACACACACATGCATACACAAACACACATAGAAATAAACAAATGCAATTTAAAACTAGGCAAAGGTGTCGTACACAGGTAACATGAACTATTCAGGGTCGAATGAACCAATCCAATTTCAGCCTTCTGATGAAGATCACGTGTGAACTGTAAGAACCAGATGGAAAAGATATTTGGGACAAACTGGGTGTGGCATTGCATTCCTGTCAAGCCTGCACTCAGGAGAGGGCTATGAGGGCGAGGCTAGCCTGGGCTACATGGGGAGACCTTGTCTCAAAACACCAAAAAAGAGGAAGAGGAGGAGGGAGAGGAGGGAAAATGCTATTTGGGGAGCACTCTGGGGATATGAAAACCCTGTCTTAGCTACATAACGGGAGGGGTTTAGTGGCAATTCGCAGGCTATAAGTTCAGATTCCCAAGGAAACATAAACGACACATGGTGTTTACAGCTACCCATGAACACACATAATCTTTCATCTGGGGAGCCAGGCATGGTGTGCCTGGTCAGTCCATGGACCCAAAGCAAACACGGTGAGTGCCATCATCGTCGTCGCTGTCGATTCAGCCACCCGGGGCTTTGAGTTAGAATCTGCCCTGACCTTTCTGCAGGTCTGAACTTTCAGAAGGAATGCTAAGGACCTAGAAACCAGAGGTGCTTCTGCCAGTCCCCAGCAAACACCAGGTGCCATGTATTCCAAACAAGGGTGATTATTCAGTCTCCACAGCCCAGGCGAACTTCAGATTTGACCCAATCTTTTCCTTCAACTGTCCAACTGCAGGGTGTATGCCTATGATAAGCCCCCTTACCTAGATTAGGAAAATGATTTTTAGTTAACTGATTAATTAGGTTTTCTATTTGTGGCAGGGCTTTCAGGATTCCTGCTCCTCCGCCTCCCTCCTGTTGGAATTACAGGCCCGTATCCCCCATGCCTGCCTTGTTGAGGGTGATTTTATTATTTATTTTATTTGAAGGTGATTTAAATACGTAGCTATATTTTGAGGAAAGAAAGTGTCCATGGCGGGCCTAGAGAGATGACTCAGGGGTTAAGAGCACTGTCTGCTCTTCCAGAGGATCTGGGTTCAATTCCCAGCACCCACATGGCAGCTCAAAACTGTCTGTAACTCCGATTCCTGGGGATTTGACATCTTCACACCAGTGCCCGTAAAATAAATTTAAATAAATATTTTTTAAAAAAAAAGTGTCCCTGGGCCAGTGTCTTCCTCTCGTGTCGAATGTTCCCTGTGACTGACTGGAGCTGGATTTGCACCTTCCCTGGAGCTTCCTGAGTGTGCGAATGGACTAGGCTGTAGTCTGCTTTTTCTTTTTTACCTGTCAAGATTCTGCCTGGATTCAGATATCACGACAACCCCACACACTCAGCCATTGCTTTCCAAACATTCTCTGTTTATCCTCTGTGGTAGTTAGTAGGAAGCAGGCCAGCTGTTACACCGTTTCTGATTGGGTAGTGATGAGATGAAAGAGTAGCGTTAGGAGGTTTCTAATTGGGTATCGATGAGACAGAGACAGTTTCTGTTCATGAAAGCGGTCAGATGGTCACTACTGTAGTGTGGTCAGTTGCTTTTCCAGATAGATGAGTTATGCAGAGGAGTTGAGAGAGATGAACAGTGGGTAAAGTCCTAGTGTACTGGCTCAGCATTCAGGAAACCCCGGGTTCGGTCCCCAGGACCCCGTAAGTCAGGTGTGATCCCAGCTCCTTGGAGTCGAGGGCAGGAAGCTCAGACATTCAGGGTCATCCTTAGCTATGTAACAACTGGGCTAGCCTGGACTGTTGGAGAGTTGGTTTCCAAGGCTCACACCAGAACGGCAGCTTTCTTTAGATCTTCCTGATGGCTCTCAGCCCTTAAACGACAGCGATGTTAATAAATGCACGCGACTCAGCAGATTCACAAATGATGTCCGTAAAGGGATTTTGGAAGACTCAAAGTCTAAAATCAAACTGAACCTCTCTCTAACAAGTGAAAGCCTTAGGCTAGAGGTTAGAGTTCAAATCACAGGTTGTTTGTCGCTCAGTTGTAGGACCCAGGGTTATCTGGACCAACCTAGATTTTACAATAGAAACTTCATGTCTTTTTTTTTTTTTTTTTTTTTTTTTAAAGAGTTTCTCTGTGTAGCCCTGGCTATCCCGGAACTTTCTTTATAGACCAGGCTGGTCTCAAACAGAGATATGCCTGCTTCTGCCTGCAATATGCTGGGATTAAAGGCGTGTACCACCACCACTTGGGTTTATTTTTATGGTTTTTAATTCTGTGTAAGTGAGGTTATGTGTGTGTGTGTTTGGAGCTGGTGATTATGAGTTAAGACTTCTGGTCCCTGAAGTTAGCAAGCTCTTAAAATAATTGCAGGTACTATTATTAATTTAGTAAGCCCTCAAAAATTAACCACTTCATTGTTAACTGAGCTCACCCTCATGGGTGGAATGTTTGTTTAAGTGAAATGTCGAACAGGTGTTTGTTGTCCTGGGGACAGTGACAGATGATTGCCCAGGGTTGGCTGGTTCCTCTGATTGTCAGGGTTTTCGCACTAAAATCATGCAGGAGGAATGGATACCAATACTGACCTTCAGTAAAAAGGAAAGAAAAGGGAGGAGGAGGGAAAAGAAAGGGCAAGAAGGGAGCTTCGTGGCCAGCCTGGGCTACATAGTGTATTTGAGAGGAGTTTGGGCAAGGTGACACCTGTCTAAGTAAGTAAAAATAAGTGAGTAAATAAAAACAGAACAAGGAGAGGAGAGAGCAAGATCTGATTCCTCACAGGGGAGAGGACAGGACTCACTGTGCATTCCAGTCCATGGCCTTTTCTGATGAGCAGCTGGTTCACAAACACATAAACACGGGCAAAGGAATCCCTGTGGCCTCGGAACCCAATTACTAACCTTCCCCTCATTTACAGCAGATAAGCAACTGAGACACCGCAGTCAGTGTTTCCTCGGGCATTGTCTTGAAGTAGCCCTCAGATGCCTACACCTTCCCCGGGAAGGTGTAAACAGCATCCTCCCCTCCTTACAGGCAGGCATGGAAAACCAAAGTGTCATTCTTGAGGAACTAGTGAGTTTCTTGGGCTTACTCACAGAGCGCAGTGAGGGGTCACGTATAAAGGGGTGGGTGGCCACAAGGCAGCCAAGCCATCCAGCATGGGTGGTGGCTTCCTCATAGAGGCACAGATGGAATTCCCAGTTTATGTTACTGTCTACCTGCGGCCCGAGGCCACAAGGACACGTGCAGCTAGGTCAGAACTAGGTACAAGTGGCCGAGAGGTACAGGGAGCAGAGATTGGAATCTCAGGTGAGGGTCCTGCCCTCTCCTGTGAGGGAACATCAATAGACAGCAATCTGGAACTCCAGGGCCTCTATGAGAGAGCAGCTGCCACTTTATCTTCAACAGGCCAGGATCCTTCACTGTAGTTAATTTTGTTTTTTCACAGTGGTGGCGGTTGCTGCTGTGGATCACAGTGTAAAACATTTCATATGTAATAGCACCTCTGTCCACCCAGGGTCTCTCTTTGGTTTTTCCCCCGCAGTGGGGGTCCCAATATGTTACCCAGGCTGCAGTTCTCTTGGGTTTGCGAGTGTGGGTCGCCCTATACACATGAGCTCTCTATAGTCACGGGCTCTCTCTCCATCTCTCTCTCTCTTTTGTGCTCTCTCTCATTTCCCTTCCTTGAGCAGCAATCTTCACATCAGTGATGCTCAGAAGACTTCAAGCAAGTTGTGCATTCAGCAGGAAAACCAGAAAGACAAAACCATAAGTCCCCAGGCCAACCATTAAACTGATTCAAGGGAAAAGAATTGTCAGCCATTTGTCACGTAAGCTAAATGAATGGTCAACCTGCTCAAACCACTTTTTAATTAGCCTCCTTACATAGAACTGACTTTGCTGGGAAGATTTAGGGTCCCCAAATCAAACCAAAACAACACCCGTAAAGACTTTAAAGGAGCTTGGAGGCAGCGGCGGCGGCAGTGGTGGCACACGCCTTCAATCCCAGCACCCTTGAGGCAGAGGCAGGAGGATCTCTGTGAGTTTGAGGCCAGCCTGGTCTATAAAGCTAGTTCCAGGACAGCCAGGGCTACACAGAGAAACCCTGACTGGACAGAAACAAACAAAAGAGAGCCTGTTACTCTGTCTTCTGTGGGTAGGTGCTATCACCATGCCCATTGTGGTGAGATAGAGCCGCTCATTCCAAGTAGGAGAGCTGGAGTCCTGTGTCAAAACTAAGCAACCCAGCTCCTGGGCCATGTCTCTACATTATGACACGCCTTAGACTGAGGGAGGATGGTAGGAAGAAGGAGGAAAGTGATGGGTAGGTGGACATGGATAGATGGGTGATGGGTGGAAGGAAGGAGGATGGAGGGATGGAGAGGAATTGAAGACATCTACCATCCACCTCTGATCTCCACAGGCATTTGCACACATGTGCACACACCCACCCCATACACACACGCAGAGACACATACAGATTTACCGGATTACGTGGGCATTGGCATTAGCATGATGTGGGTGTACAGGAGATACGACTGTAATTTTGGGGGAGATGGCTCAGTGGTAAAGACCACTGTCTGCTTTTGCAAGGGCCTGGGTTCTTGGCCTTTAATCCCATACTCTAGAGGCAGAGGCAGGGTCTCTGTGTCTGAGTTTGAGGCCAGCCTGGTCTATATAAAGAATTCCAAAAGACTACACTGCAATACCCAGTCTCAAAAAAAAAAAAAAAAAAAAAAAAAAAAAAAAAGCAAAAACAAACAAACAACAAACAAAAAAAGATGCCAGGTAGTCACTATTAAATATCTCACGAATTAATGAATGGATGAGACCATCCTGCTGAACCCTGAGTGTCTCCTCCCTCTTAGAAAAGCTCTTCTCTGTGTTCCTTCTAGTTCCCATGTGCTATTTTATGCAAATGACACAATGGCCAGAGGAGGAGCCTTGTGCTTGATTTTTATTGACAGGTTTCCTTTGTTAGGGCTGAAAAGACACGCTCTAATAAAAAGAAACATACACACACACACACACACACACACACACACACACTCATTTTTATTAATTTTGGAGTGCAGGAGGTCGCTGGTGAGCCCATTCTCTGTTCTAGAACTCAGCTTCCCTCTTGTGTAAATGGCCTAAAATCTGGGTCGTTTAGCAAATGTAACTACTTTGGGGTGCACAGAAGCAGTGAGATGGCTGGCTCCGTGGGGTTCCCTTTCCCCAGGTTGCCCCCCCCCCTCTGAGCGAGTCTCCATACATCGTAAAGTCATCATCTTTAATGAAAGCAAGCCCGCTGCAGGGCAGGGGTGGGGTGGGGTGGGGACTCTGAGCCATTTGGTCCTTTCCTGTCTGTGGAGGCAAAGGACTGTAGCCGAGTAAGGCTGAAGGGTTTTATTGTCACATCGTAAAGGAGCAAATGGCGTCTGTCAATACAAAGCTGGTGAGAGCCTTAGTCTGGGGGAGGCCATCAAGAGTGTCAAAATGGATTTTGACTAACCAGGGTTTCACATCTTTTTATTCTGCTCCCTTCACTCTACAGCCTACGAATGTTATTAAGAAAAAAAAAAATCCAAACAGGAAGCAGGGCCACCCATTACTGAGCAACAGTAAATAGTTAGCATCGAACCCATAACTAGGCAGAGGACATATTTGCACACTCAGGCTGGGCCTGTTTAGGGGTTCCATGCAGAATTTTCTCTCCCCTAAGTGCTAATTCTCACACGGTTTTCATATTTGGGTCATAAATATCTTTTAGACACTGGTAAAAATGGCCAGGAGGTTTATGAGCTGCAAAAACAACAAAAACAAAAAAGATGGCAAATGTAAAAATGGAATCATCCCAGGCCCACCTGGAGGGAGTGGCTCAAGGGTGGGGGAGGGGAGGCCACAGACCCACCTCTACCCTCTTCACTGCCCTGGAAGTCCTTAAGGGGTGTGTGTGTCTCATAAAAAATGTTTACTAAGTGGTCACAGAGATTCAGGCCTGGGCAGGTGTGGGACACTGCCAGGCTGGGTGGAAGAGCAGCCACTTTCTCCTCTATGACGAGGGGGTCACCCATCAGCCTGGGGCACAGAGGGCTGGGAAGAGGATTCCAGAGGAGCCTCACGGCCACCATTCCTAACAGATTAAATCTGGACATCAGCTGGCTGGGAACAGACAGTCCCAGAGGGAAGTGTCCTCCCAGGGACCTTCACACCTCAGTGCCGGATCTAGATTTGTTCTGATCCGAAAAAAGAGGTCACCTTCCTTCCTTCCTTCCTTCCTTCCTTCCTTCCTTCCTGCTTTCCAATATTTTTTGTAAGACAATTTTTTTTTTACTTTTATTACATCTTATTTGTGTATATGTGTTCCCATATCATGGTATATGTATGGAGGTCAGAGGGCAACTTTCAGGAGTGTGTGCTCTCCACTAACTGGGTCCTTGGGTTTGGTGACAAGCAAGCACTTTACCTACTGAGCCATCTCACCAGTCTGAATTAAATATATATGTATATTTACATATAAATATATACATATATATTCATTAATTTATTTTTTACATTAAAATATATTTTATTTATTTGTATGTGTGCATGAAGCAGGCACAGGAGTGTCAGGAGGTGCCTGTGGAGGTCAGGGGACAACTCATAGAAGTTGATTTTCTCCTGACACCCTGTGAGAGCAGGGAATCCAACTCAGGTTGTCAGGGTTTTCTGGAAAATGCTTCTAACTGCTGAGCCATCTCTCTGCCTCTCCCTACATTTGTGTGTGGTGTGTGTATGTATGTGTGTGTGTGTTGTATATGTATGTGTGTGTTGTGTATGTATGTGTGTATTGTGTTGTGTTGTATGTGTTGTGTGTCGTGTATGTATGTGTGTGGTATGGTGGGGTGTGTGTGTTGTGTATGTATATGTGTGTGGTATATGTGTGTGTTGTGTATATATGTGCGTGTTGTGGTATGGCATGTGTGGTGTGTGAGTGTGTGGTGTATATGTATGTGTGTGTGTGGTATAGTGTGGTGTGTGTGTTTGTGTGGTGTGTGTTGTGTTGTGTATGTATGTGTGTGGTGTGTATGTATGTGTGTGTATGTGTGTGTTGTGTATGTATGTGTGTGTGGTGTGGTGTGCTGTGTGTATGTGTGTGGTGTGGTATGTGTGTGTGTGGTGTGGTGTGCTGTGTGTGTATGGTGTGGTGTGTGTTGTTGTATATGTATGTGTGTGTGGTGTATGTGTGTGTGTGGTGTGGTGTGTGTATGTGTGTGTGTGGTGTGTGTGTGGTGTGGTGTGTGTGTGTGTGTGTGTATGGTTGCATGGGGCAGATGTATGTTACAGCTCTGTGGGAGATGAGAGGAAATTTGTGGCAGTCAGTTCCCTCCTTCTGCTGTGTGAATTCCGGGGACTGAACTCAGGTCCTCAGATTTGGTGGCACTTTACCCACGTGAGCCATCAAACTAGCCCCTTTGGTTCTTTTCTATTTGTATGTGTCTCTGTGTGTGTGTATGTGGAGGGGTGTGCACATGTGTGCAAATGCCTGTGGAGATCGGAGGTGGACAGCAGATGTCTTCTTCAATTGCTCTCTGCTTTTTGTTGTTTAAGATTTATTTATTTTTATTCAGATGAATGTTTTGCCTTTGTGTATGTCTGTGTACCACATGGGTGCCTGGTGCCCACAGGGGTCAGATTTGGGCCTTGGATCCCCTAAAACTGGAGTTATGGCCAGCACTGAGCACCCAATTCCTCTGCAAGAGAGGTAATGACTGTGCACGGAGGTGCCTATTGCTCCAGCCTCTGCTTCATTGGAGACGGGTCCCTCAGTGAAGGGTTAGGGTTTAGCTGGGTTCCTGGGAACTTCCCATCTCTTCTCCCAGCACTGGGAAGATTGGGTAGGGTCGACTCCCTATTTCTGAAGCTATGAACACACACATCCTCTTGTAGAAAGCACTTCGACTGACAGAGACATCTCTGTAACAAGAAAAATAAGGTCAGAGAAGCAAAGCAGTAGGCCACTAGCTCTTACCTCTACTGCAGACTGAAAGGTGATCCTGTCTCTAAGAGCTCTCATCAAGCCTCAGATGTAACCTCTCCTCAGTGTGGCTGGAGAATCTCAATCCTTCCTGTCCTGGATGTGGCTGGAGAATAAATCCCTGACAATGCTCCTATTGTTATACATCTCTAGTGCTGGGATTAAAGGAGTGAGCTCTGTTACTATTTTAGACTGATTCAATCCCGTGTAGCCCTGGGTGGCCTTGAACTCAAAGAGATCCATCTGCCTTTGTTTCCTGAGTTTTGGGATTAAAGGTGTGTGCCAACACTGCCTGGCTTCTATGGCTAACTAGTATGGCTGCTTTGCTATTTTGATCTCCAGTGGCTTTAATACATCATAAACAATGTATCACCACACATCTGCCCAGCCTAGTCCAGGATAGCCTTGGAATTCTGATGCTCCTGCTTCTACCTCTAAATCTCAAGGATTATAAACATGACCAACCACAGAAGGCTAAAGTTACCAGACCTTTGTTACTTTGTTACTGAACCTAGGGCCGGTCTCAGTGCATGCTGGGAGAGCGCTCTCTCAGCTAGCGATAGGCTCAGCCCTGATGTCCTGCTACAGGGTTAGTGAGAGGCTCTGTCTCCAGGGAGTATGATACACGAGACACCCAGAGTTCTTATCTGGCCTTGCTGTGCACACATACAAGGTGCACACCTGTGCACACAGAGACACCTCCCCTCCCAATAAAGAACACAACACAAAATGATAAATATGGAAATGGTTTGGGGGGGAAAATAAAGTAGCACACTGCACAAGTTTTAGTTGATTTGCAGCAACTCTGCTGTTGGTGGAGCAGGGAGAGGACGCAATGAAGGATTGCCTGGGATTATTTATGAGTGTCAGCGATTAGAAAAGCAGGTGAACAGCACTGGGGTCACTCCGTTATTCAAGGAATTTAAAACGCTCCACAAGGAAAAGTCCTAGGGAAATGCCATATTGAAATACAGTGCTTCGAATCTGGGAGGCCCTGAAAGGCCATGAGCTCTGGTTTTCTCTTGGACCAATAAAAACAGAAGCTCGAGGGAGGCTGCAGTGGGCAGGATTGAGGCCCACAGTGGGCAGGATGGAAGCGCTACCTTATATTGCTCTAAGTGACTCCCACGGACAGTGAGCTTGAGAAAGCTTCTTTAAAATGCTTCTGGAATGTTCTTTATGGCTTAACTTTCTGTAGTGATTTTTGTACCCATCCCCTAGATAAGTCATTTTGAAAGTATCAAGGGAAGAAACCTCCAATCCTTCAAGATCAGCCAGGTCTACAGAGTGAGTTCCAGGACAGCCTCCAAAGCCACAGAGAAATCCTATCTCGAAAAACAAACAAAACACAAAAGCAAAAACAAAAAACACAAACAAACAAACAAACAAACAAAAAGAAAAGAAAAAAAAGAAAGAAACCTCTAATCCTATCATACACTAGAATTGTGTGTGTGTGTGTGTTGTTATAAAGAAACAAATAGGGCCAGTAAGGCAGTTCAGAGGATAAAGGCACTTGACACCAAGCATGAATACTGGTGGAATGATGGAGAGAACCAAACCTTCCAAGTTGTCCTCTGATACTACAAAAAAAAAAAAAAAAAAAAGCTAGGCATGGTGGCACCTGCTTGTCATTCTGGCACTGAGAATGCAGAGACAGGCAGATTCCTGGGGAATACGCTCACCACATTATCCAGCTTCATGAGCCTGTCTCAAAAAACATGGTGGACAACATTAGAGGAATGGAACCCTCTGGTCTCCTCCACACATATGTGTACACAGACATAGATACAGACAGACAGACCTACAGACAGAAAGAGGGAGGAATGGAGGGAGGGGAGAGGGAGACGAGGGGGAGGGGGAGAAGCAAAGCTGAACATGTCCACGCATGCCTGTCATCATAAAACTCAGATGTTGAGGCAGGGGGATGGTGAGCTTGAGGCTAGCCTGGATTACATAAAATCAAAATAAACCAGGAAAGAGAAAAAGGACTTTTACCCTAGAATATTCTGTTTTAGTGATTAGCCACTTTAGTAATTTTAAACCCTGAACATTCAGCTGGGCATGTAGATAGACCCTAGGGCTTAGCCTTTGATCCCAGCACTCAGGAGGCAGAGGCAACTGGATCTCTAGAGTTCAAGGCCAGCCCTGTCCACTGAGTGAGTTCTAGGACAGGCTCCAAAGCAATACAGAGAAACCTTGTCTCGAAAAACCAAAAAAAAAAAAAAAAAAAAAAAGCAGCTTACAAGGTCACCTATAGATGGGTGTGGTGGTGCCAATCTTTAATCCCAACACTTGAGAGACTGAAGCAGGGGGATTGTTAAGAGTTTACATAGCAAGTTCCAGGGCAGCCAGGACTACACAGTGAGACAGTCTCATCAACATCAACAAAACAAACAAAGCCCATCTTGGGTAGAAGACAGGAATAGGAATGGCTCATGCTCTTCTTATCTATGTTTGTAAAGATTTGAAAATTACCATAGGACAACTAAAACAAACAAACAAAAAAAAAAAAAAAAAAAAAAAAGAGGGGCTGGAGAGCTAGTTCAGCCATTGAGAGCATTGGCTGCTCATCCGGAGGACCCAGGTTCGATTCCCAGATGCCACATGGCAGCTCACAATTGTCTATAACTCCATTTCCAGGGGATCTGAGACCCTCATACAGACATGCGTACAGGCAAAATATTAATGCATATAAAATAAAAATAAATAATCATTTAAAAGAACAGAGTGCATTTGTAGCAGCCCCAGTTGGGTTCTTAGCACCTATACTGCTGCTCGCCACAATCTGTAACTCCAGTTCCAGGGGACCTGACGCCCTCTTCTGGCTTCTGCAGGCACTGCGTGAAAAAGGTGCACAAATTCACAGAGGCAAACATATACACACATAAATTAAATCTTTTTAAAAACAAGAGGAGAGAAAGGAAAGTTGGGACTTGAAAAGATCACACAAGCCTTTTGGGGAAATGACAGCATATTTCTTAAAAGCAGTTTTGTTTTGTTTTCTCAAAAAATTGACTTTATGTCAGATCAGCCCAACTTTCCTGTAAAGTGAGGAATGTTCTATTCTGGGGCTCTCAGCTGGGTCAGGCTGTCTCTCCCCACCAAAACCAACCAACCAAACCAAACAAAAGGACAAAGGGGCTTAACAACACCCTTAGAATTAATGAGGAGAGAATACTGTCTGAGCTGCAGTTAGGACTTTGGTTAAAAACAACACAAAGTAATTTCTTTTTATAGCTTTGATTTTCTCTTCTTTTTTCTTTTCTTTTCTTTTCTTTTTTTTTGATAAAGGGCCAGTTCAAGTCCCACTCCCTAGGAATTATAGAATTTAGTTACTACCAAAGGGACATTAATTTGAATAACTGTTCTGCAGGATGGAGACAGGACTCTTAGATTTATGTTGTTTTTATTCTTTTCCTTTCTGTGTTTATTTTCTTCCTCTTAAAATTTTTGTTTTATTTTAAATACAACCATAAAACCACAATTTAGTGCATCATTCTTTTTAGTACAGAGGTTAGTGCAAAATCCATGCCCAGGGGGCTGGGGGTTGGAAGGATGAGAGTGTAGAGGGTGTTCATTTGCTTGCGTGTGATTTTGAGGGGACCTGAGTAGCTAAAATTTCAACAAAGTCAACTCCGTGTTTCTCTCTCATTGTCTTTCTATTGACCCAACAAACAGGACTCTGTGTGGTAATGGGGTAAGGCCAGAGGAAAGGGGGCCCAGAACCTGCAGCATTTCTCACTTGCAAAGAGGGGAGAGGAGAAGGCATTTATCCCTGTCAATTATTGACACCTCACCATGGAGGCCAGATAATCTTTCTTCCTCCCCCACCCGCTCTGCTCTGGAACCCAACTTTGCATTAAGAAACAATTGACAACCCAGCGTATGGGAAGCAAGTCCTTTGTGGCCAGAATGAACACTTTTTCCTCTGGGCTTGCCAAAGCTGTTCAAACAAGAGCTCTGTTGTCCCTTTCAGAAGCGGATAATAGGAAACTGAAGTGAAATCTGGAGGTCATTTGGCCTCTTCCACTCGGAGGTAGACACGCCAGCTCCGAACTCTGTGGCTTATTAACACATGATGAGTTATCCCCTCTCACATTTTTCACAGTCGAGGGAGGATGCCCAGTGCTCGGGGAAGCCATAGGACTGAAATTCATCATGTTAGGATTCTGACTCTGAACCAGAATTTTGGGGACCCCACCAAACAGGGTTTATCTAAACCAAAATAAAAGTCATGGCCGTCAGAACGCGGGCCAGCATGACAGTGACTATCGTTGATTCGATGCTTGGTGTATGTAACACAAGGGGAAGACTATAGTGTCTGCTTCATACCCAGATGAGTGATGGCCTTGCTACTGACACTCAACTCTGGATTACTTTAGAAATTACCCTTTTTAAGACTTATTTATCCTTATTTTATGTGCATTTGTGTTTTGTCTGCATGTGTGTCTGTGTGAGGGTGCTGGAGCCCCTGGAGTTGGAGTTACAGGCAGTTGGGAGCTGCCTTGTGGGTGCTGGGGATTGAACCTGAGTCCTTTGGAAGAGCAGACGGTGCTTTTAACCACAGATCACCTCTCCAGCCCCCTAGAGATTACCTTATTCTCTTCCTCCTCTTTATCCTTTTTGTTTGTTTCTCTGTGGCTTTGAAGGCTGTCCTGGAACTAGCTCTTGTAGACCAAGCTGGTCTCAAACTCACAGAGATTTGCCTGCCTCTGCTTCCCGAGTGCTGGGATCAAAGGTGTGTGCCACCACTGTCTGGCTTCTCTTTATCCTTATTAAAAAATTAATTAGTGTACTGGCTGGTTTTGTGTCAACTTGACACAGCTAGAGTCATCAGAGAGGAAGGAGTCTCAGTTGAGGAAATGCCTCCATGAGATCCAGCTGTAAGGCATTTTCTCAATTAGTGATCAGTGGGGGAGGGCCCAGCCCATGGTGGGTGTGGCTATTCCTGGGTTGGCATTCTTGGATTCTATAAGAAGGCAGGTTGAGCAACTCAAAGGAAGCAAGCCAGTAAGCAGCACCCTCCATGGCCTGTGCATCAGCTCCTGCCTCCAGGTTCCTGCCCTCCTTGACTTCCTTCAATGATGGACAGTGATGTGGAAGTGTGAGCCAAATAAACCCTTTCCTCCCCAACTTGCTTTTTGGTCATGGTGTTTAGTTACAGCAATAGAAACCCTAACTAAGACAATTAGTTATTACTATTCTTAAACAGTATCTCTCTAGTTTTTAAACAGGCTCTTTTTCTGGTCCACTTCCTCCTGTGATGTAAAGACAGTGTACTGTCTCCTAGAACCTGGCCGGCCTCCCTGCCCTAGTCCTGTTGACACCCTTCTATTTCGGGACATGTGTTTTCATAGGCACAGAACATTCCAGGCTCCCATGAAGTCTCCAAAACACCAAAACCAAAACCAAAACAAAACAAAAATGCCCACAAAACAACAGCATCTTTGTCTTCTAGCAAAGACCCAAACACCCATGCAGATTTAAAAATGTATTTTAACTTTGTATTTTTAATTTTGTGTCCATGTGTGGGTTTGTGTACCTGAGTATGTGCACCTGCTGAGGCCTGAGACAACCGAGCCACCTGGAATTGTAGGCAGTTGTGAGCTGCCTCATGCTTGGAATCGAACTTGGGTCCTCTGCAAGGGCAGTACATGTTTTCAACCATGGATCATTTCTCCAAACCCCGCTGCAGATTTTATTTTTATTAAATATCACCATACAGAGTTTGTAGCTTCAGAGCAGTGGTATTCTGGTTGTTTGTCTTTGTTTTGCTCTTGAGACAGGGGTTCTCTATGTAGCTATGGAACTGCTCTGCAGACCAGGCTGACCTTAAACTCAGAGATCCACCTGCCTCTGCCTCCTGAGTGCTGGGATTAAAGGCATGCACCATAATGCCTGGTATAATTTTTTAAATTCTATTATATATTTTATGATTATCGTGGGAGTGGGAACAGTATATGTGGCAATCAGAGGACTTCTGAGAGTCTGTCTTGCCTCCCGCCATGTGAGTCCCAAGAATCAAACTCAGGGCATTAGGCTTGGCAGCAAGTGCCTTTATCCACAGAGTCATCCTTTGAGTCCCGAGTGTTTGAGATCTGCATTTGTGCGTTGGAAATCCTATGGAAGAGATTTGCATGGTACCTACAGAGCATTCTGCCCTAATGGCAGGGCCGTGGTGACAGTCTGGGGCTCTGTATGTGACTTGTATTATTAAACATATTTTCGAAGCCAGAGGAAGTGCATGTTGACAGCTATTGAAATCCAGTATTTTCCATACAAGTGCATTGCATTCTTCTGAAAAACCATTTTAGCTTCCAAAGTCCATCGCTCAGCATAGCTGCTCGTCCACTTGGGGCGCACTCATTTCCCCCGGAATAAACCTGGCAGTATGTAAACGCCCACATCTGGGGCAGATGCGCTGTTATAAGAGACCCTTTTCAGCTTTGAAACACAGATCTCACCAAACACTCTGCTCCTCTCACCCCCCACCCAATCCAGGCATAGAGGGGACGGGGGCATTGAATTACCAGCCTGTCACCGACGCCACGGGCTCTCTCATTCCTTTGAACAGGAGCTGGGCTTAAGAAGAAAGTTTTTCTTAATAAGTAGCTGCCCTTCCTTTGATATGCACATCTGGATAGGAGGTCTTATCTGCAGCCAGCTAAGGCTGCTTCCTGAGGGTAAACGATAAAAGAACAACTCAAAATAACAAAAAAGGAATAAATGTGCCAGATGCCTGGCACAGCCGGACAATGGCAAAGAAAGCAACTATTGACAATTGAAACAATCATTTTAGGGGCCCACTGACTCAAGTTTTTTTTTTTTTTAAGGGATTAGGAAAAACCGGCTGACAGGCATTGCTGTATTCTGTTGGAAATTAAGGTGGGGGGGAATAACGCCTAGCATGCTATCAATCACTTGGGGGTTAATTTCGCTTCTGTCCTGGTCTGGTTCTGCAGCTTAAAAAAAAAAAAAAAAAAAAAAAAAACTTCCCTTTTTCTTTGTCGCCCTCTGTTTAAGCACAGTTAACTCTGAGGCCCCAACTCAAAGATTCTGAGATGACAAAGGGTTTCACACAGACCCAAAGCACCGAGGAAAGTGACCCCCGACTAGAGCACGTTCCCGAACCTTCTCTCCCACTCAGTTTTAAAGTTTTTCTTTACTCCGATTCCTTCAATACAGATAGGTTTTTTGTTGTTTTCCTTTTTTAGCCTCCTTCTTTTTCTTGATTTCTTCGTCACTTTTTTTAGACAGTATTGTTTTGGAAATGTTATGATTTTTCTCAGTTTGGGGGCTTCTCCAGGAAGCTTCCGTCCCCTCCTCAGTGTGGACGGGTGTAAGTTTCGGGGCTAGGGTAAGAAGGGCGGAATTGGCTTAGGTGATGCACAAATATGATTTCTGGAGGCTAGCCCGCCTTTGTTCTTTTCAAAGGAAGCAAGGCCGGCTTGCTTTGTAAACACGTGCTGGGGACTTCAGTAATTCTGTGGCTGATTGTAACTGATATGTTAATAGGCAAGTGAAACTTGGGCTTTACATACATCGCTCCTTAAAGTGGAAACTAAGGATGGTGTGGGGGAGGGAGCGGCGGGGCAGGCTGGGTCCCCCACCTTTCTTAGCCTCCCCAGATAACGCGCCTGCATTGATCCGGCATTAGCATGCAGCAGGCATGGGAAAATGATAAACTCCTACGCCACTGTCATGGCAACTGAAAAAATGGCTGCTTTGAGGGGTGGGGGAACAAGGGCCACAGGAAAAGAAAAGCCAAGGCCTGTCTCCTTTTTTCTGTTTGACATCTGTTGTTTAACATACAAAATTGTATTATCATGAAGAAGGCGCTGCTATCCGCCCTAAGCCTCGCCTAGGAATTAAGGGAGGGCAATTAATTCTAAAGTAAAGAGTGAATACGTCCTCCAACATTTCCACCTAGAGCTGAAGGTCCCCCCCCCCCCACTATTCCAGGTACGAAAGCTTGACTCTCCTGGGGAGGGTGGGGTGGAGGGAGGAGGGAAGGGGAGAGGCCGTTCTTGTCAGTTTTCTTTATTTCTCTCCCTCCCCTTCTTTAAAATGGATTTTTCTGAAGTAACACTTGGTAAGGACTTGTGACCACAGACACAGCAATGTAGAGGACACAGCTACGGTTTGTAAACGCGGGTGGGGCCCAAGGTTTGGTCGCCACTGAAAAGGGCGGGAAGGGCTTGCCCCTCCCCCATGGGTCCCAGGACCCTGCTTACTTGAGGGATTCTGGTCCATGAAGTGGCTTTTATTTCCTTCCTTCTGTGGCTCCTTCCCAAATTTTTATAAAGCAATCACTCACGTAGCAATGGAGTGTTTTGAATGGGACTGATATTTACAACTCCCAGCACTGACAGAAAACTTCCATATTGCCCAAAATGTATTACCTGGAGGGCATATATATGTATGTCCATATGTCCATATATATATATATATACACATATATATGTATATATATACGTATATGTATATACGTATATATATACATATATATATATTTCCTTAAGGTCAAGTGACTTGGGCTGACCAGATGGCTCAGTGGGTAACGGTGCTTGTTGCCAAAGCTGTTGACCTGAGTTCAATTCCAGGAACCCCCTCACAATGGAAGAAGAGAACCAACCACTTATCATTCCCAAAAGTTGTCCTCATTTCTCCACACGTGCACACACCACCCACTCCCTAAGTAAATGTGTGTTTTAAAAAAAACGGAATCTTAAATGCAGCAACTTTCCATCCTGCTTCATGGCTCACAGGAGTAAACAGCTCACAGCAGGTGACAACAGCTGCTGAAGATTGCTCCTACCTCCCCCCCCCCCCCAGCCAAAAGGAGGCTTTCTTTCCTGGAAGGCTGAGATTAAACCCCTCGATAGGGGAAGATCAGATAAGTCCAAACAAAGACCATTTATATAATTGCCATCAGTCACCAGCATAGTTAGCATTTTAAGGTGAAGCAGAAAAAGAACTCAACCTAAGGCCACCCGTTATCGACCTCGAGTTCTGTAATAACGGGGTCATGACGAATACAGGCCTGGGAGGGGCACAGATGCCTAAGAAATCGGAAAGGTCGGAATGGAATTGTTTGTTTTTCCAAACTGTTGAGTAAAGTTACAAGAAGCCACCAGGGTAAAGCCACAGATAATGTATACCCGGTCCGCAGGGTGTCTCCGATAGATTGGAGACTCGAAGGAGGGATTTACTTGGGGGATGGAGGGGACCTAAGGGTATTAGAGGCTCAAACCTAGCAAGGGGGGCTTGCTGGGTGCTTGGCTTGAAAATGGCCTGGCTTCTGACACTTACAGGGCTTTGCAGGAAAGGGTGTTGGCCAGCCCGTGACATCTGGGCTAGCCTAGCAGAGAGATCTTCTTGGCTTCTGTTTTGTTTTCAGCTTCTAGGCTTCATCGTCTTTGTCAGAGGGGCCTAGAGTTTGACATTTGCAGTTCGTTTTGCTGGGCTACCGGAAGGGCAGCACACTGTCATCTTCTGTTGTTGTTTTGCATATTCATATTTATTGCACATCAACTGAGGGAAACCTTCTCATTGGCCCTTGGACTCTCCTGGAATGGGGTGAGGCGCTCCTGTGGGAGCTGAAAGGCATATCTTTGGGGATGGAGGACAAAGTTCTCCCAGGAACCTTTCCCTTTCAGATCTCATGCCTTCCTTCCGAGGCTCATCCACAGGTTTTTGGAGATCTGAACATGCCCCCTGACACAATCCTAATAAAGGGGACCCTTGTTTCATCCAGAAGTGTGTGAAAGTCACCCAGTGAGGTCACAAAACTTGGGCTGACTTCAGATTTTTCCGGTTCAAGCGCCAAAAATCTAGATATTAGACCAATCGGGAAAGTTTCTCAACAGCCAGGAGGGGAAAAAAAGGAGCTCATGGAATTACCTGTGGATCTAAACTCAGGAGACTCACTGATAACGCCGGCCCGAAGGCAGCTTCCGATCAGACGCCAGCCGGGTGCTATCCGAGCTCAGCCTCGGCCTCTAGCACTAGACTCCAGCTCTTTCAGACCACAAGGCTGAGTGAAGGAATTTAACTATGAAAATTCCGTCAACCAGTGCCTTGGCTCAGAGGGTCAAACTTGGGACCTGGGTTGGCATGGGGTGAGGGGAGAACCTTGTCCTGCCATTGAAATTGACTGTTAGGGGCTGAACAAATCTGCTTCAAATTCACAACGTGACTGTAGTTGGAGGCAGAAGCTTTAAGGAGAAAACTAATATTATATCAATCCCTTTTCAGGGCTGGAGAGATGGCTCCAAGGAATCAAATTTGGTTCCCATCACCCCTGTTGGGCAGTTTACATCGCCCCCTTATGGCCTCTTCTGGTATTGCATGCATGCGTGTGGCTTACGTACAGACACATATAAGTAAAAATAAAGGCAAAATTTTAAAACTCAGTTGCCTTTCTCACCACTGTCATGAAAGTAATTGACAGAATCTACGGGGTGGGGGAGGATTCATTTTGGCTCATGGTTTCAGAGGGCCCCGGTTCATTGTGGTGCGTGCATTCAAACACATATGTAAATATGCCCGCAAATGGGGAAACATCTTAAGAATGATAACCAAGGTTGCCTTTGGACTCTCTCTCCCTCCCACGTGCTGTGTTCCCACATGCACAAATAAATAAATAAAGTCAAAGTCAGGCCTATCTCCTTCTCTGTTAGGGGCTCTGTGATAGGATAGTGCCCTGGTCCTCCCTCTACTGGAGTGTTTTCTGATGCCAGTACCAATGAGGGGACTAAATTTTGCACCCTATGCCACTATTTACTTCATGTAACAAGAGCCCGAAGGTCACCAAGAGGTGGCATCAGAAGATCACCAATACCACTGAAAAACCAGCCCTCCTCATCTCAGAATCCTTGTCCAGTCCTCACAGTCCCGGGACGGCTGCCACAGCCAGGCACATGCTCCCAAAGCAGACACTCACAGCTGCAGTGCTTTGGGAAGAAGCAATGTCAACTCCTCAGGCCTACAAACGCTGCAGAAGGAGGGTTGGAAGCCATAGTTCTCTGCCGTCACTTTACATCTGTACTTTGGCCGAAGGCTCAGAGGTGAGCTCTTGTCCTAACCCAGCAGTCCCCTCAGACTCCTGGAAGAGCAAAATCTAGGACAGTACACCCCCTAAATGAGGATAATTACCCCAGCGGGTGATGCCAGACACACTGGAGCAGAAGCGCATGGCAGGGGGACAGACTGCCGGGGACCCACTCACAGGATCAGCGCTGAGACAGGGATCAAGGACACCGGTCACCCCAGGAAGGCTTCACTAAGTGTATCTTCATCTCTTCCTCTCAGTTCTGCATTTAAGCCCAAAAGTCATTCAGTAACCCGAGCATGGGCTTGGGGCCCTGGAGAACGGGCTTGGGGACCCCGGATGCCTTTGTCTCAATGTGATTGCACTGAGTAACCCTCTCTGCCTTTCACTAAGACCCATGTCTTCCATTGGTGTATCAGGGACAGGTGACCCACTCTAGTCTGTTGGGGATGTCAGAACCAAGGCTTGTACCCTAAAGATGCTCCTAGCACCTCACAATAATGTCCAAAGCAGTAGAAGGAAATTTGTCTTGAACATCTATCTTTTCTGGGGGCTGGGGGAGGAAACCCTTCAAAAATATTTTTTAAACGATGTATTTATGTGTATGAATGTTTTGTTTGCATACATGAACATGTACCAATGCATTCCTGATGTTCTCAGAGTATAAGAGGACACAGGTTCCTTGGAACTGGAGTTATTAATGGTTGGGAGAGACCATGTGGGCACTGAGATTTGAACCTGTGTCCTCTGCAAGAGCAAAGGGGGCTCTTATCCTCCAAGTCTTCTCTCCGGCCCTAAGTTTCTTACTACGCTTCCACTTCTGTTTTTTGTGGTCACAACTGGGTTCCATGCTTGCTTCTAGAACAATCTCTGACAAAAGGGTTCTAGGATCTGCAGCTGGTGACGGGCTCTTAGCCCCCACTTCCAAATTTGGCAAGTGGGAAGAAAGAGAAGTTGCAATTGGGTGGGTGGGGGAACAAGATCTCCGGCTTGTTTCATGAAGCCTTCCCTGGTGACGCTCAGTGATTTCAGGTCACTCCCAAGTCTCTGGACTCGCTGCTGCACGGCCTGCTGGATCACAAACCAGGCCTGAAATGACCAGGCTGATGCACTGGGGTGCTCTGCTGGACGATGGGGGTCTCCTATTGCCACAAGGCTCCTGGAAGCTTCCGCGGTAGACTGCCAAGGCATTCAAGCTCATGATGATGAAAAGAGATAAATCCCAAGAGGCTTCAAGCTGCTTCCCGGATCGCTGGGGGGTGAGGGGGGGGGAGATAAAGGTGTCAGCTACCGGTCCAAGCCTGGGTTGGCGTGCCAGAACCCATAACCACCTTATGGAGAGCTGACTCCCAAAAGTTATACTCTGTCCTCCACATGTGTGTTGTGGCATTTGTGTACTCATATGCAAAATAAATAAAAATTTTCAAAAAAAGTAGGTAATGATTAATGAGAAATGAGTTCAGAGCCACCTTATTTTCCTGTTTTTTTGTTTCGTTTTGTTATTGTTGTTTTTCCAAGACAGGTTTCTATGTGGCTTTGGAGGCTGTTCTGGAACTAGCTCTTGTAAGACCAGGTTGGCCTTGAACTCACAGAGATCCACCTGCCTCTGCCTCCTAAGCTCTGGGATTAAACCACCACTGCCCTCCAGCTTGGTTTTTTTTTTTTTTTTAAGATTAATTTATTTGTGTGTGTGTGTGTGTGTGTGTGTGTGTGTGTGTGTGTGCTTGCACCACCTGTGTTCAGGTGCCCACAGAGGGAGATGAGGTTGGGTCCTCTGGAGCTGGAGTTATAGTTGGTTGGGAGCCTATGTGTGGGTGCTGAGAACCAAACCTGGGAAGAACAGTGAGGATTCCTAATTACCTAGTCATGTCTGCAGTAACCCCTCCTCCTCCTCATCTTTATGAAGAGGATAAAGAGACAGGAACAGAATGTCCTCCCATCTCATCTCTGGATTCCAAAGGTGGTGGCTTTCTCCACAGCCCACACCATACTCCACCCACAATGGAAAAGCAGTCACTTCCAATGGAGAAGGGAATTGTGGAAGGTGGTGTCTAGTCCTTAGCTTTGCATCTTTTTGGCTGTTAATAATGTATTTATTTTTGGAGAAAAATGCCTTGTGATGTAGCCCAGGCTAGTCTGGGACTCAGGATCTTCCTGCTGGCCTCTAAGGAGCAGAGTTCCAGGCATGCACCCAGCTGAATCTCTGTACCGGGGAGAAGGCCTTCCTTAGGCTACTTCCTGTTACTCAGCTGAAGGTGTGAGATCTGGAAAAGCCGAGGGACGATTGATCTGTTGGGGATGGCAATAGCTAATGTGGTTGTGTGGTCGAGGTCAGCCAGGCATCATGCAAAGAACTTTCTTGTCTAAAACTGGGGTCACACTTGGTTGTGGTGGTACATCCCTGTCACCCCAGTACTTGAGGGGGTACAGGCAAGAGGATTGGGAGTTCAAGGATAGCCTCAGCTACAAGGAGAATTGAAGACCGTCCTTGGTTATGTGAGACCCTGCTTCAAAAACCATGGGGTACGGAGATGGTTTGGTGGGTAGAGTGCTTTTTACTTAAGTCCAGTGACTTGGAGGCCCAGCACCCACATAAGGAAAAGCTAAGCATGACTGTGGGCACCTGTAGCTTGGAGTTCAGATGGACCCCAGAGTCTCTCACCAGCCAGTTCAGTCAAAACAGTGGACTCCAGGCTAAGGAAGAGGCCCTGGGTCAAAAAAGCAATTAAGTGGAGCCATTAAAGGAAGACGACAGCAGCAGTCTCTGCCCTTCATACTGTGCCATGCTGGTGTACTGGTGAGCAAACACACACGCGCACACACACACACGCACACACACACGCGCACACACACACGCACGCGCGCGCACACACACACACACACAGCACCACCAGCAGCAGGAGCTGAAGGACTCAGACCCTCTGCCCCTCCAGCACTGGGGAGCCAGCACAGACTGAAATGCGTCTCTCTTAGGACATGTCTGCTGAAAGAGGGGTGGTGTTACACCTGTGATAGAGGAGCCTGGACTCATGGGGGCAGACCGCCAATCAGATGATAACCAAACCTGTAAGAGGAAGGAAGAGGCAGAGCCTGGAGAAGCCTCTGAGTCACAGTCCCAGGCCAAAGCTGTCTGGAGCCAGCAGATGGACTAAGCAAGAAGTTTTGCCTGGAGCCCCAGGGTGAGCACTGGCCCCAGAGCCGCCATCCGAGTCAAACTTATGTTTTCTACGGTGTGAGGATAAACCCTGCTGTTCTGAGCCAACCCGTCTGTGTAGATTGTCGCAGCGGCTCTGGGAGACAGCCCGGTGACCAGCAATCATCTTAGCCCTCAAGGCTAAGTAGCAACTGAGGATACTGGCTGGAGGCTGATAGGGGTGCACACCGCATGCTTTTGTGTAAACCAGAGGGGTCTAATTAGAGTGCTTGCCTTTGATAAGGAGTGTTTGGCAAGACCTGGAGTCGACTTTGTCTTTTTTTCTTTTTCTTTTTCCCTGAGGCAAGGTTTCTCTGTGTAACAGCCCTCCCTGGCTGTCCTGTAACTCACTATATAGACCAGACTGGCCTGGAACTCACAGAGATCCATCTGCCTCTGCCTCCTAAGTGCTGGGATTAAAGACGTGCACCACCACAGCCCAGCTAGAAAGAAAATACTTTAAAGATAAAAACAAAAGAAAAATGAAAACAAGACTCTGGAAGCAAATGACAAGAGCTTACTGGGAACCCAGGGTTTGTCTTCCAGGACCAAACGGAACTTCCTGACTAAACTTCAGTGTTGTTGAGCTGAACATCATGTCCACCATGCTTAGAAAGTTTCTGTCTACCTTCTCATGAGCTTTGAGATCCTTCCATATCTGTTTCCCTGCTTTAGGGCTTTCAGGATTGACTTTACTGTGCGTGAGACTTCTCTATTTCCGTTTTTAAGGCTGAAAGTGAGGGACTTTCCCCCTCTAGGCAAATGAGATTGAGCAAGCAAGCCCTGGATCTTATAAGCAGTTTGCCCAGTCTCTACTCTTCTGCTAGTGCCTATTGAAGAGCAAAGTTTGTTTTGTTCCCCTACATTTAATTGCTACTTAGAAGTCTAGGCTGTAATTTTGCCGCTATGTAAATTATATCACCATCAAGGAAACCCAGTATTTATTTCCTCCCTTCCCTCAGAAACTAATGAATGCAAGGCACAGCTCCCAGCCCCGCCCCCACGATTGGATTTTAAACCAATCCCCAGAGGAAAGATAGACCGAAGCGATACAAACTCTAGATGGCATTCTTAGTTCTTTATGAGAATCCAGTGAGCACTATGTCACAAGGGGAAAAAAATGTTGCCTTATTTAAAGCCATAGGAAGTCTTCAGGATAAGGTTCCAGAAATGGGAGCCATTGGTGGCTTGGCAGTACACTTCAGCATCAGGGAGCCGCTGTGCTGGTGCTGGGTGAGGTTTGGGACGTGCCAGTCATTTGTGCATGGGAATTACTGGAAGCCCAGGTCAGTTTTTATTCCTGCTAAGAATGCCTGTTCTATACATTCAGCTGAGAGGGACCCATCCCCACTGCTTCCCACCGGATCGAAGTTTATTTTCATTTGATTAAAAGCTATGTAGGTGGTCTCAGGCTGCAGTGAGATCCCAGCCTCTTTCCCGGTGCTCAACACTGCACACCCACACTCAACTCTCCTTGAGACAGGATCTCATATGGCCCCTGGTGGCCTCTAAGTCACTATGTAGTGGAGACTGATCTTGAACTCCTGATCTTCCTGCCTCCACCAATGCCTGGTTTATGTGGTGCTGGGGATTGAACCCAGGGTCTTACGCATGTTAGTGGTGCACTCTACCTACTGAGCCACATCTCCAGTCATGTCTTTGCTCATTTTCCTACTCTCATGGCCTCAGCGTGATAATATCTATGCCGAGGCAGCAAGAAGTAAGGGGAAAGGAGGGGGCCGGAGAAATGACTCAGTGGTTAAAAGCGCTTACTGCTTTTCCAGAGGACCTGAGTTCAAGTCCAGGGGATCCAACACCCTTCTCTGGCTTCCATACCAAGACCACACAAGGTGCACAGACATGCATATAGGCAAAACACCCATACACATAAAATAAAAATAAATTTATTTTTAAAAAGTAACAAAGACTTGAATCATTTAGAGTCTGCTATCTCAGTTTCCAGTTCAAAAAGCCTTCAGTTTCCAGCCCCAGCTGCCACGCCTGCTGTCTGTACCCAGCTCTGCCATCATGCGATTTCTCCCCCACCCCAGAAACAGGGTCTCTCCATAGCTCTGGCTGTCCTAGCACTCACTCTATAGACCAGGCTGGCCTCAAACTCACAGAGATCAGCCTGCCTCTGCCTCTCAGGTGCTGGGATTAAAGGTGTGCACCACCACACCTGACTCTATCCTGCATTCTTAACCCTCTGGAAGCATAAGCCCAAATAATCCTTTTTGCTGTAAGTTCCCTTGGTCATGTGTTTTATCACAGTGACAGAAAAGTAACTAAGACACCAGGCACTGATTGGGGCTGGCAAGATGGCTCAGCAGGTAAAGGCACCTGCCTCCAAGCCAGGCCACTTGAGTTTGCAAGAGCTCACAGAGTTCTGTCCTCTGTAGCACAAATTCTAGTTGGTCTTAGTTAAAAAAAAAAAAAAAAAAAAAAAAAAACAAAAACCTGGAGTCAAATATTGGGGTAAATACTGAAAGATCAGAGGAGCAGAGCAGCAGCCCAGCCATTAGTTCTTAGCTCTACCAAATCCTCAGACCAAAGGGTCGATCCTGTCCTAGGAATCCTCAGACTGAATGCATGAGCCTGACTCCTCCCGCCTTACATTCCTCTCTCTGCCCAGCCTTATCCTCCTGTCTCTACCTCCCTAGTGCTGGGATTAAAGGCAAATGATCCCAAGTGCTGGGAATAAAAGTGTGAGCCACCACGGCCTGGCTCTGTTTCTCTTTTAGACTGGATCTATCTCATGTAGCCCAGGGTAACCTTGAACTCACAGAGGTCCACCTGCCCCTGACTCCTGAGTGACGGGATTATAAAGGCATGTGCTACCTCTGCCTGGTCTCCATGGCTAATTAGTGCTAGCTCCGCACGCGGATCTTTAGGCAAGCTTCACTTTTAAAGCACAAACCAACAATCACCACAGTTTTCACCCAAGGGTTCAGTAGGTAGGAAGGAGCCAACTGCAGTAGTACAGAAGTTGCTCTGCAAGGCCACAGAGTAAGATAGAAGGATGGAGTAGATATGAAATTTGGCATTCAGCAAATATGAGATACCATTTTAGTAGCTGTGTGTATCCCTTTTTTGTTTGTTTGTTTGAGACAGAATGACATCTCCCACCACCCCTGCCTCCAAAATTCTGGGATTAAAAGGCATGCACCACCACTGCATGACCGACTCAGCATCTTTTCTCAGCTGGTGGTGATGGCCTACGCCTTTAATTCCAGCACTTGGGAGGCAGAGGCAGAAGGATCTTAGTGAGCCTGGTCCACCAAGTGAGTTCCAGGACTGCCAGTTACACAGAAAAAATGTCTTAGGAAAAAAAAAAGTGCCCTGTGTAATGCAAGCAAGGCTTTAAATTATTAGTTGCTACATTGCCTTCCTTTCCTTCATTATGGACTCAAGTCACCAAGGCTGGCCTCAAACTCACTATTGTAGCTGAGGATGACCTTGAACTTCTGACCTTCTGGCTCTCTTTCCTGTGTCCACCATTGGGGTGCTGGTGTTGCAGGGATCCTCCAGTGTTTCTGAGTGCTGGGGGCAGAGTCATCTATACCAGGCCTGCATTAGATAGACTATCTGTCACCCTTCCTGACATTTGGAGTCATGTAAGTCTTGTGGTGGGTGTGGTCTGAGCGGAGAGGGAAGTTTGAAACATTGTGAAGCTAACAGCCTTGTCCTGACCTGTGATGGGGCAAATGTCTCCAGATGTTGTTGTGTGTCCTATTGGGTGGGTGCCTGGTGAGTAGGCATAGCGACACACGCTATTTTAACACTTGGAAACCTGAGGCAGAGGGTTGGTAAATTCAAGGCCAGCCTGAACCACTTAGGCAAACCTTGTTTCAAACAAAAGAAACTCAAAGAAATGATCTGTGTGTGTCCTTCTGTATGGGATGTATGATAAAGACAGTCTAAAAGTTAAGAAAAAATTTAAAAGCCACATATATGAAAAGAAAAACTTTAAGTAAACAAAAGGCGATTCAAAATCCAAACCACAGTGACACGGTGTCTAATTTCTGCTAAAGCCAAATGTGGTCCAGATGGGGGAGAGCTCACCACACAGAAGAGTGTGGTGTGTTCTGGGCAATTTATGTGCATCTGTGTGTGTGTGCACATGTGTATATGTGTGTGGTCTGTGTGTAGTGTGTGATGTGTGTGGTATAAGTATGTGTGACATATATTTGTGTATATGTATGGAGTGTGTGGTAAGTATGTGTGGCGTATGTATGCAGTATGTGTAGTATATGTTTGTGTGTGGCATGTGTGTTGTAAGTGTGTGTTGTGTGTAGGGATATGTGTGGTGTATGAGTATGTCTGTGTGGTATGTGTGGGATGTGTGTGGTGTATATATGTTGTGAATGTTGTGTGTGTGTGTAGTGTATTGTGTAGTATATGAGTGTGTGGGTATGTGTTTGTGTGTGGTGTGTGTTTGGGTATAGTATGTGAGTGTGTCTGTATGGTGTGTGTATGGTATATATGCATCACATGTATGTAGTGCATGAGTATGTGTGGTGTATGAGTATGTGTGTGTGGTATATGTATGTGGTATGTATGTAGTGTATGAATATGTCTGGTGTGTGTGTAGTGTATTGTGTGTGTTGTATATATGTGTGTGTGGTATATGTGTGTGGTGTGTATATAGTTTATGATATGTAAGGTTGTTGAATATGTGTGTGTAGTGTATTGTGTATGTGGTATATATATGTGTGTGGTTTATGTATGCGTTGTGTAATGTGTTGCATGTCTGGTGTATGAGTAGGTGTGTGTGTAGTGTATTGTGTATGTGGTTTATGTGTGTAGCGTGTATGTAGTGCATGAATATGTGTGGTATATGAATGTGTGTGGTGTATGAGTATGTGTGTGTGGTATATATGTGTATGTGGTTTATGTGTGGCGTGTGTGTAATGTGTTGCATGTGTGGTATATAAGTGTATGTGTGGACTTGTCACCGTGGACATGCTGCTGTTGATACCTGGTGTTTGGCAGGCCCTGGGAGGACAAACATCTCCAGCATTGCAGTCCATGTCCAGTGAGACTCAACTTCCCTTTCTGCCATCACTCAGGGATCAGGAAGCATTTAACACCAGCACACTGCTGTCATTTGGAGCTCAGCAATGGATGGCAACAGCTCTCCCAACCTGCCTCTCTCTTGTGTTCCCCTCTCTGGTAGAGTCTAGTCCCCGACTCCCGGGTGGCTGCATGGTGAGGACAGTGTTGCTAAAACTCCTTCCCCAGTGACATAAACAACTCTGCCATCATCCTGTGGTCCCAGCAACAGACCGGGTTATGACTCCAGTCCACCAGGAGAACCATGAGTTTATCGGGGTTCTAACAAAACACAGGTGAGGGGTAAAGGGCAGGAGTCTGGGTCGCCTTGAAGCAGCCATGGTGGGAGTCTGGAGCCAGCAGGGATGATGGCTTTCCCAAGGCTGCATAGATAGAACCTCCTCCCCTGTCTGTTACCACCTGCATCCTCCACAAGACCACCTGCGGTTAGAGCAGAATTGTGTGACTGGTTGAGGGTGTGGCTGGATACCCAGGCAAGGGTCCTTTCCTCCTCCTTCTATGAGAGTGCAACAATTGAACTGTTGTGGCAATCTGTTGGGAGCAGGCCAGGCCAAACTCCTGAAGATGGCGCCATTTGGCCGGGGGGACAGCCAGCACAACAGCGAGTGTCTGTGAAGAAGTCCCAGACATTAGGGGACACTGAGAGACAGCAGCCATGACAGTTGTCCCACACCCAGTGTTTTCATGTGTCCTGTCCTGTCCGAGCGCAATGCACGCTGCTTTAGTCCTCATAGAAAGTTCAGGAAGGCTGGTGTGGTGCTTTGTGTTAACCCAGCCCTTGAGAAGTGGAGGCCGAGGAACTGTAGGCTGCTGACCAACCTGGGGTGCAGAGGGGAACCAGCAATCAGTGCAAACTGCCGGAAGACCATGTGTCTGTTGTTGAGCTGAACATCATGTCCACCATGCTTAGAAAGTTTCTGTCTACCTTCTCATGAGCTTTGAGATCCTTCCATATCTGTTTCCCTGCTTTAGGGCTTTCAGGATTGACTTTACTGTGCGTGAGACTTCTCTATTTCCGTTTTAAGGCTGAAAGTGAGGGACTTTCCCCCTCTAGGCAAATGAGATTGAGCAAGCAAGCCCTGGATCTTATAAGCAGTTTGCCCAGTCTCTACTCTTCTGCTAGTGCCTATTGAAGAGCAAAGTTTGTTTTGTTCCCCTACATTTAATTGCTACTTAGAAGTCTAGGCTGTAATTTTGCCGCTATGTAAATTATATCACCATCAAGGAAACCCAGTATTTATTTCCTCCCTTCCCTCAGAAACTAATGAATGCAAGGCACAGCTCCCAGCTCCCGCCCCACGATTGGATTTTAAACCAATCCCCAGAGGAAAGATAGACCGAAGCGATACAAACTCTAGATGGCATTCTTAGTTCTTTATGAGAATCCAGTGAGCACTATGTCACAAGGGGGAAAAAAATGTTGCCTTATTTAAAGCCATAGGAAGTCTTCAGGATAAGGTTCCAGAAATGGGAGCCATTGGTGGCTTGGCAGTACACTTCAGCATCAGGGAGCCGCTGTGCTGGTGCTGGGTGAGGTTTGGGACGTGCCAGTCATTTGTGCATGGGAATTACTGGAAGCCCAGGTCAGTTTTTATTCCTGCTAAGAATGCCTGTTCTATACATTCAGCTGAGAGGGACCCATCCCCACTGCTTCCCACCGGATCGAAGTTTATTTTCATTTGATTAAAAGCTATGTAGGTGGTCTCAGGCTGCAGTGAGATCCCAGCCTCTTTCCCGGTGCTCAACACTGCACACCCACACTCAACTCTCCTTGAGACAGGATCTCATATGGCCCCTGGTGGCCTCTAAGTCACTATGTAGTGGAGACTGATCTTGAACTCCTGATCTTCCTGCCTCCACCAATGCCTGGTTTATGTGGTGCTGGGGATTGAACCCAGGGTCTTACGCATGTTAGTGGTGCACTCTACCTACTGAGCCACATCTCCAGTCATGTCTTTGCTCATTTTCCTACTCTCATGGCCTCAGCGTGATAATATCTATGCCGAGGCAGCAAGAAGTAAGGGGAAAGGAGGGGCCGGAGAAATGACTCAGTGGTTAAAAGCGCTTACTGCTTTTCCAGAGGACCTGAGTTCAAGTCCAGGGGATCCAACACCCTTCTCTGGCTTCCATACCAAGACCACACAAGGTGCACAGACATGCATATAGGCAAAACACCCATACACATAAAATAAAAATAAATTTATTTTTAAAAAGTAACAAAGACTTGAATCATTTAGAGTCTGCTATCTCAGTTTCCAGTTCAAAAAGCCTTCAGTTTCCAGCCCCAGCTGCCACGCCTGCTGTCTGTACCCAGCTCTGCCATCATGCGATTTCTCCCCCACCCCAGAAACAGGGTCTCTCCATAGCTCTGGCTGTCCTAGCACTCACTCTATAGACCAGGCTGGCCTCAAACTCACAGAGATCAGCCTGCCTCTGCCTCTCAGGTGCTGGGATTAAAGGTGTGCACCACCACACCTGACTCTATCCTGCATTCTTAACCCTCTGGAAGCATAAGCCCAAATAATCCTTTTTGCTGTAAGTTCCCTTGGTCATGTGTTTTATCACAGTGACAGAAAAGTAACTAAGACACCAGGCACTGATTGGGGCTGGCAAGATGGCTCAGCAGGTAAAGGCACCTGCCTCCAAGCCAGGCCACTTGAGTTTGCAAGAGCTCACAGAGTTCTGTCCTCTGTAGCACAAATTCTAGTTGGTCTTAGTTAAAAAAAAAAAAAAAAACAAAAACAAAAACCTGGAGTCAAATATTGGGGTAAATACTGAAAGATCAGAGGAGCAGAGCAGCAGCCCAGCCATTAGTTCTTAGCTCTACCAAATCCTCAGACCAAAGGGTCGATCCTGTCCTAGGAATCCTCAGACTGAATGCATGAGCCTGACTCCTCCCGCCTTACATTCCTCTCTCTGCCCAGCCTTATCCTCCTGTCTCTACCTCCCTAGTGCTGGGATTAAAGGCAAATGATCCCAAGTGCTGGGAATAAAAGTGTGAGCCACCACGGCCTGGCTCTGTTTCTCTTTTAGACTGGATCTATCTCATGTAGCCCAGGGTAACCTTGAACTCACAGAGGTCCACCTGCCCCTGACTCCTGAGTGACGGGATTATAAAGGCATGTGCTACCTCTGCCTGGTCTCCATGGCTAATTAGTGCTAGCTCCGCACGCGGATCTTTAGGCAAGCTTCACTTTTAAAGCACAAACCAACAATCACCACAGTTTTCACCCAAGGGTTCAGTAGGTAGGAAGGAGCCAACTGCAGTAGTACAGAAGTTGCTCTGCAAGGCCACAGAGTAAGATAGAAGGATGGAGTAGATATGAAATTTGGCATTCAGCAAATATGAGATACCATTTTAGTAGCTGTGTGTATCCCTTTTTTGTTTGTTTGTTTGAGACAGAATGACATCTCCCACCACCCCCTGCCTCCAAAATTCTGGGATTAAAGGCATGCACCACCACTGCATGACCGACTCAGCATCTTTTCTCAGCTGGTGGTGATGGCCTCACGCCTTTAATTCCAGCACTTGGGAGGCAGAGGCAGAAGGATCTTAGTGAGCCTGGTCCACCAAGTGAGTTCCAGGACTGCCAGTTACACAGAAAAAATGTCTTAGGAAAAAAAAAAGTGCCCTGTGTAATGCAAGCAAGGCTTTAAATTATTAGTTGCTACATTGCCTTCCTTTCCTTCATTATGGACTCAAGTCACCAAGGCTGGCCTCAAACTCACTATTGTAGCTGAGGATGACCTTGAACTTCTGACCTTCTGGCTCTCTTTCCTGTGTCCACCATTGGGGTGCTGGTGTTGCAGGGATCCTCCAGTGTTTCTGAGTGCTGGGGGCAGAGTCATCTATACCAGGCCTGCATTAGATAGACTATCTGTCACCCTTCCTGACATTTGGAGTCATGTAAGTCTTGTGGTGGGTGTGGTCTGAGCGGAGAGGGAAGTTTGAAACATTGTGAAGCTAACAGCCTTGTCCTGACCTGTGATGGGGCAAATGTCTCCAGATGTTGTTGTGTGTCCTATTGGGTGGGTGCCTGGTGAGTAGGCATAGCGACACACGCTATTTTAACACTTGGAAACCTGAGGCAGAGGGTTGGTAAATTCAAGGCCAGCCTGAACCACTTAGGCAAACCTTGTTTCAAACAAAAGAAACTCAAAGAAATGATCTGTGTGTGTCCTTCTGTATGGGATGTATGATAAAGACAGTCTAAAAGTTAAGAAAAAAATTTAAAAGCCACATATATGAAAAGAAAAACTTTAAGTAAACAAAAGGCGATTCAAAATCCAAACCACAGTGACACGGTGTCTAATTTCTGCTAAAGCCAAATGTGGTCCAGATGGGGAGAGCTCACCACACAGAAGAGTGTGGTGTGTTCTGGGCAATTTATGTGCATCTGTGTGTGTGTGCACATGTGTATATGTGTGTGGTCTGTGTGTAGTGTGTGATGTGTGTGGTATAAGTATGTGTGACATATATTTGTGTATATGTATGGAGTGTGTGGTAAGTATGTGTGGCGTATGTATGCAGTATGTGTAGTATATGTTTGTGTGTGGCATGTGTGTTGTAAGTGTGTGTTGTGTGTAGGGATATGTGTGGTGTATGAGTATGTCTGTGTGGTATGTGTGGGATGTGTGTGGTGTATATATGTTGTGAATGTTGTGTGTGTGTGTAGTGTATTGTGTAGTATATGAGTGTGTGGGTATGTGTTTGTGTGTGGTGTGTGTTTGGGTATAGTATGTGAGTGTGTCTGTATGGTGTGTGTATGGTATATATGCATCACATGTATGTAGTGCATGAGTATGTGTGGTGTATGAGTATGTGTGTGTGGTATATGTATGTGGTATGTATGTAGTGTATGAATATGTCTGGTGTGTGTGTAGTGTATTGTGTGTGTTGTATATATGTGTGTGTGGTATATGTGTGTGGTGTGTATATAGTTTATGATATGTAAGGTTGTTGAATATGTGTGTGTAGTGTATTGTGTATGTGGTATATATATGTGTGTGGTTTATGTATGCGTTGTGTAATGTGTTGCATGTCTGGTGTATGAGTAGGTGTGTGTGTAGTGTATTGTGTATGTGGTTTATGTGTGTAGCGTGTATGTAGTGCATGAATATGTGTGGTATATGAATGTGTGTGGTGTATGAGTATGTGTGTGTGGTATATATGTGTATGTGGTTTATGTGTGGCGTGTGTGTAATGTGTTGCATGTGTGGTATATAAGTGTATGTGTGGACTTGTCACCGTGGACATGCTGCTGTTGATACCTGGTGTTTGGCAGGCCCTGGGAGGACAAACATCTCCAGCATTGCAGTCCATGTCCAGTGAGACTCAACTTCCCTTTCTGCCATCACTCAGGGATCAGGAAGCATTTAACACCAGCACACTGCTGTCATTTGGAGCTCAGCAATGGATGGCAACAGCTCTCCCAACCTGCCTCTCTCTTGTGTTCCCCTCTCTGGTAGAGTCTAGTCCCCGACTCCCGGGTGGCTGCATGGTGAGGACAGTGTTGCTAAAACTCCTTCCCCAGTGACATAAACAACTCTGCCATCATCCTGTGGTCCCAGCAACAGACCGGGTTATGACTCCAGTCCACCAGGAGAACCATGAGTTTATCGGGGTTCTAACAAAACACAGGTGAGGGGTAAAGGGCAGGAGTCTGGGTCGCCTTGAAGCAGCCATGGTGGGAGTCTGGAGCCAGCAGGGATGATGGCTTTCCCAAGGCTGCATAGATAGAACCTCCTCCCCTGTCTGTTACCACCTGCATCCTCCACAAGACCACCTGCGGTTAGAGCAGAATTGTGTGACTGGTTGAGGGTGTGGCTGGATACCCAGGCAAGGGTCCTTTCCTCCTCCTTCTATGAGAGTGCAACAATTGAACTGTTGTGGCAATCTGTTGGGAGCAGGCCAGGCCAAACTCCTGAAGATGGCGCCATTTGGCCGGGGGGACAGCCAGCACAACAGCGAGTGTCTGTGAAGAAGTCCCAGACATTAGGGGACACTGAGAGACAGCAGCCATGACAGTTGTCCCACACCCAGTGTTTTCATGTGTCCTGTCCTGTCCGAGCGCAATGCACGCTGCTTTAGTCCTCATAGAAAGTTCAGGAAGGCTGGTGTGGTGCTTTGTGTTAACCCAGCCCTTGAGAAGTGGAGGCCGAGGAACTGTAGGCTGCTGACCAACCTGGGGTGCAGAGGGGAACCAGCAATCAGTGCAAACTGCCGGAAGACCATGTGTCTGTTCTTGTGTTACACGTGAAGGGGCCTAGGCATAGTGGGGAGAAGCCACAGGTTCCCTACAGGCAGGGGTCAGAGTCAGGGTGTGAGGCCAGGCTACGGGTTCTGGACCAGTGGGTCTCAAAGGTGGTTGTGTGCACGAAGGCATTCTGAGTGGGTGCCACCGGAACCCAGCAAGTGGACATCAAAGATGTCCCAAAAGTCTCCAACACACAGGCCACCCACCCATCCATGGGAATTCTGTCTTCCTGTCAGAAGCAAGGCTGGTCCCTTTGAAGATGTAGCTCAGTGGTAGAGTGCTTGAGCACGTGCATGAGGTCCTTGGTGGTGGCAAACCAGGCCGGTAAGAAACCCATTCGCCTCCTGTTTTGCTTTTGGAGATGGGTTTCACAGACCCACTCATGCTGGTCTCAAACTGGCCACATAGCCAAGGCTGTTCTCATTTTCCTTAGCTTCTATCTCAAAAGTAGGAAGCAGGAAACATCGCACCTAGTTAGCGCTTTTCTCTGACTGTCTCTGTTTAAAAATTTTTATTCTTGTTGGGTGGTGGTGGCACACATCTTTAATCCCAGAACTTGGGAGCCAGAGGCAGGCAGATCTCTGAGTTTGAAGCCAGTCTGGCTGACAGAGAGTTCCAGGACAGCTAGGGCTGCAGACACAGAGAAGCCCCGTCTAGGAAACCCCTTCACATGATTCTTCTTATTTCATGTGTATGGGCAGTTTGCTTGCATGTATGTTTGTGCACCGTGCGTACCTGGTGTCAACGGAGGCCAGGAGTTGGAATCGAATCCCATGGAACTGAAGTCTCAGATGATTGTGAGCCGTGGTACTAGGATGTGGTACCGGAATGCAAATCTGGGCCCTACCATTCTAATAAGAGACAAAATTTGGGTGTGAAGACACATGCCTATAATCCCAGCACTCAAAAGACCAAGGCAGGATAACTGTTGTGAATTTGAGGCCAGCCAGGGGCATATAGCAAGGATGGTCAATCAACAACAAAAACCAAAAAGCCACAGCCCTTGAATTTACCGACCAGGTATGACAGTGCTTCCAGAAGTCCCAGATGTTAGAAGGCGAAAGCAGGAGTTCAGGATCACCTTTGGCTACATACTGGCTTTGAGGCCAGCCTGGACTACATGAGATCCTGTCTCAGTAAACAAACAGACAAGTTGGACAGAAGGTTTTAACAGTTAAAAGCACTTACTGTTGTTGCAGAGGACCCAGATTTGCTTCCCAACACCTATAGGGTGGTGCTCAACCCTTGGTAACTCCAGCTCCAGGGATCTGATGCCCTCTTCTGCCTCCTGCACACATGTCATATACACACAGAAACACACAGAGAACAAAGTAATAAAACATGTCTCAATGAAAATTATTAAAACTACACCATACAATAACATCTTGAAACATATATAATGTTTAAGTCTACATAGTTTTCAACTCACACTGATTTGAAGTAGGGGAAAATAAGTTCACTTTTGCCAAAATAATGCAAGCTGGTGTCTAGTAAAACCTGAATGAAATCAAGACAGAACAAAACAGCATAATAACTTAAAAGTCAGCTATTTTATTTTATTTTATTGAGGCAGGGCCTCATGTAGCCCAGGCTGGCCTTGAATTTGCTATGGCGCTGAGGATGGTCTTGTCCTTCCTCACTTGCCTGCCTTCATCTCCCAAATGGTGGGACTGCAGACCCAAACCACCACACCTGGTTTTGTGTGCTCCCAGAGATCAAACCCAGGCATTCATGCACCGGAAATACCTTTAAATGTCTCAAACACACTCTGAGAGAAATCCCTCTGTGTTTATCTCTTTTCCTGACAAAATGTGAAGAGCCTTGTCTCATGTTTGTTCTCTAACAAACATAGCTTTTCCTCTTTTAAATTTTGATTACATTCATATGTGTGTGCATTTTTGAATAATTTATTTAGCTTTATATACATTGATGTTTTGCCTCCAAGAATGTCTGTATGTGGCAATCAGATCCCCTAGTACAGGAGTTATACACAACTATGAGCTGTCATGTAGGTGCTGGGGAGAGCAGCCAGTGCTCTTAAGTGCTCTGACTCCTACCCAGAAATGAGTGCATGTAAGCATGGACACACACACACACACACACACACACCCCTTTTCCAAGCCAGGAGTGGAGGCACTCACCTGTAATCCCAGCTCTCAAGATGCTGAGGCAGAAGAATCATCCTAAGGACATAGTTTGGTTTATCTAGCAAGTTCTAGGCTGTCTACACTACAGAGTGGGACCCTATCTAAGATACAAACAAGCAAAACCCACAGTCTGGCTGTGGTTTTACACTTTAGTCTTGGTGATTGGGAGGGAGAGGCAGGAGGATCTCTATGTATTCCAGACCAGCCAGGGCTACACAGTTGAGACCCTGTCTTAAAAACCAAAATCAGGGGCTGGAGAGACAGCTCAGTGTCTAAGAGCATTGATTGTTCTTCTGTAGGTCCCAGGTTCAATTCCCAGCACTCATATGGCAGCTCACAACTGTCTGTAACCCCCCTTCCAGGGGACCCGACACCTAGGGCAAAAACATTGGTAACATAAAATAAAAATAAATAAATTAAGAAAAAATGAAAACCAAAATTGATTCCAGATCTTGGGAGGTAGAGGTAGGCAGATCTCTGAGTTTGAGGCCAGTCTGGTCTACAGGACAAGTGCCAGGACAGCCAAGGCTACACAGAGAAACCCTGCCTCAAAAAACAAAACAAAACCAAAAAAAAAAACCTCAAACAACACAAAGCTAAACAGACCTCCAAGCCAGCAAACAACAACAGAAATAAGTATAAGAGAATGTAAGGTATCATTAATATTGTGATTAAAGGAAGCATTGGCTGGCTTTCCTTCACTACTAATTTTTCAGGAGCACTAGCTAAACGATTTGCAAGTTACTAGTTCAAATGGGTTATTTCTCACCTCAGAGCTCTCGTTAGCCAAACCCCTTTCCTATTGCTTTCATCCTGGAAACAAGCCCCTGGCTTTTATCGTACTGCCATTTTAAAACAGGAACGGATGTTTCCGGGAGTAATTAGTGTGTATTTAATACAGGGACCCTGCAGGCTGGAAGGGCTGTGGGTCTGAATTGTTAACAGGCCAAGCGGTGAAAAATAGGGAAGCATTAGCAGATAGCGTAAATAGTCAGGCCTGACCTCTGAGGGTCAGCGGGGACTAAATAACTGGGTCCCAGCACTGGCTGATTTGTTTCATTTCTCTTCGGAGGGTGTAGCCTTAGCATTCCAGGATGAGTGGCTAGATCCTTAGGAGAGGGGACAGGTGGGGTCCCCTGCCATGAAGCTTTACTACGTGTAGGTGGCTTCAAGAGGGGGGGGAGTAAAAGGCATTTCAGGAGCCAAATGAATTTGTGTAAACAGAATGTCACTGTGGGAACAATTCATGATGAATCCATGAATCTATAATTAACTATGGAAGTATTTGGACATCTACACACACCACACACACACACACACACTCACACCAACTGTAGGCTTGAGAATGACACACTTTTATCTTATAAAATGGAAATCTGGGGGCATTCCACTTGGCTCATGCAAATGCTAAACTTTTTTTTGGTAAAATATATGTTAAACTTGATAGCTTGTATCCATTCAGATTCCCATACATTAAAAAAGATTGTGTGAGATTCCCCCCCCACACACATTTTAATTTTCTATACACATTTGGCTGCTGTTAGTTTAACCTCCTGCAGATACTGAATAACAGGTTTCAATTGATTCTTAAGGTAAGAGTTCTGTGGAGGAATATTTAAAGCAAGAAGAAAAAAATCTTTGGGCGATCTTCAAATCACTCTAAGACCCAGGGGGATGGTGCTTCAGCACCAAAACAAATTTGTCACAAATCATCGTATAAAAGAACAGCAGGACCTAAGCCGGGCTCAGGGGCTGCTGGCATTCATCCTTCATCTGTTTGGGAAGCTCCACCCCTCCCCCTGCTATGTTCAATATCTGATTGGCACTCTGACCCTTGAGATGACTCAACATCTGTGACTGGGGTGCGTCCTGGAGACCCTTTGATCCTTCCAGCCGAGTTGAAGGGGCTCTCCACCGACACTCAGGGCTCATGCAGGCCATTGTGTACTGTGGCCTCATGGAGCTGACTAAAACTTTTGCTGGCCCATATGGAAAACTGAGCACGCTTCAAGGGCCCCACCCAGCCATGTTCTGCGCGTTTAAACATTAGGGAGAACCAGAGGACAGGGTAGTAACACATCAATTTAGCTTCTCTGTTATGGATTTTATTACCATGCAGTCATTACATATAATAATGGGCTTCACTGTTACATATACATATGTATAAAACAGTATGTATTTTGATCATATTTACCCTCTCCCCTCCCTCCCTCCCCACCTCCCCCTTGAGACAGAGTCTCACTATGTAGGTGTATGTAGGCAATTGATCTGGCCTGGAACTCAGAGAGACTTACTTGCCTCCACCTCCTGAATGGGATAAAAGATGTGTACTACCACATCTGACATAAATATTTTAATTAATTTATATGGTTTTTTTTTTTCTCTTTTTGAGACATAATTTCTCTGTGTCGCTATGACTGTTCTAGAACTCACTCTGTAGACCAGGCTGGCCTCAAACTCACAGAGATCCTCCTGCCTCTGCCTCCTGAGTGCTGGGATTAAAGGCATTTGCCATTACCCCACCTGGCTCCAGATTCAGTATTTAAGACTTTGCATTACTCGTTGCTTTAGTTAATGTATGTCCCCTTTCCTTAGAAGACTTTTTATTTAAGTTTATTTTATTTACTGGTAGTGTGTGTATGCATTCACCTATGCACACATACAACTATGTGCCAGGGCTGTGTGGAGGTCAGGGGACAAGTCTGTGGTGTCTGCTTTCTCCTGTTGCCTTCATGTGGGTTCTGGGGAATCGAACTTGGATGTAGGGCTTCATGCCTGTGTGCTTCTACCCACTGAGCCATCTCTGTGCTGTGAAATCACTGCTTTATTTTTGGCTATTTGAGACAAGGCCTCATACTGTGTGTGTAGCCTTCACTGTAGACCAGGCTGGCCTTGAACTTGCAGCAATCCTCTTACTCTCTACTTTCAAGGCTGGAGCACCCATACACTGTGTCATGCCTGACTCATCCTACACTTGGTTACACATACTAAAACAAACAACAGCAACATCCTGGCTTGTCTGCTTAACGGGATCAAGTGCGCAGAAAGTTAGTCACTGTAGTTGTCTGGACCGTTCAGTGTGAGAACTCACCATGGGGTTGGACGGTGGAATTCCTAAAGTCTTCAGCTTCCCCTAGCCTTCATTCTGAAACACAAACAAACTAAATCCCCACCTATTTCCCAACCGTGTTTATCCAAGAGAAAAGCCAGAGGCCCTGTGAAACAGTTGTGGACTGGTGTTGGGAAGGGTGGGGTGGGTCTGGCCCATTGTAGCACCCAAAGCCTCTGGGCCTAGCCTGGCCTCCAGGTGCGGGGCCTCCGGGACTCTTATTCATTGTTCACTGCCCTCCTGGGGGCCTAATCCCCTGTCAGTCAGGGCAGGGATGTTCTGGGAGCCAGGCCTGCGTTGCATCCACGTCTCAAGGCCCTTTGATACATTTTATCTCCCCTTATCCCTACAGACGCACCGTGACCCTCTGCCAGTCACAGCCACAGAGGACTGACACCCCTTGTTCGGATGGGAAATGGGGAATTTTCTTTTCTTGAACAGAAATCATTGTTGATCCGATAAGACCTCTGTTAGGAAATTGTCAAACCAGCAGTGCCTGGAGTCCTGGATGCAGCTGCAGTTACCAGCCCTAAGAGATCTTGTTGGTTCATTTTCTCTTGTAGCTTTTCCCGCTGGTCTTTAGGCTTTTGGGGGAGGGTGGGGGAGGGAAGAAGGTGGGGGAGGAGTCATGAGCCGGTAGGGCTTCCAATACATGCTGAAGATAAAAATGACCACATGATTACACTTGGATGCTCAGCTGTTAAGGGCTCAGAAAGGAAAAAAGCCGGAGCTGGCCATGCTCTATTATACAATAAACATAAATGTAACAATGCTAATACCATACTCTGGTGCTTGCTTAAATTTATTTTTAATAAACATTTTTTTTGTATAATCTATTTTTATTTTACGTGCATTGGTGTTTTGTCTTGAACGGAAGTTTTGGACATTTGTGAGCTGCCATGTGGGTGCTGGGAACTGAACCCAAGTCCTCTGTGAGAGCAGCCGGTACTCTGGCCTGCCGAGCCATCTTCCCAGCCCCAAAATTGCAATGTTTCCGTCTTTTTTTTTTTTTTTTTTTTTTTTTTTTTTGAGACAGGGTCTCACTACTCAGCTCTGACTTTTCTGGAACTCCCTGTGTAACCAGGCTGGCCTTGAACTCATAGAGATCCACCTGCCTCTGCCTCTGCCTCTGCCTCCTGAGTGCTGGGATTAAAAACCCAACCACCCTGTTTGGTTGAAATTTGTAAAATTTTTACTGGCTACTGATGATTTTATTTTTTACATATGACTGTCTTACAAATGTAACTTTATTTTGAGACAGAGTCTCACTATGTAGACCAGGCTGGCCTGAAACTACCAGAGATTTGCCTGTTTCTGCCTCCCAAATGCTGAGAGTAAAGGCTGTACCACCTGTTCAGCTTGTCTACAATTTCTAAAACAAAATTAAAAAATAGACTGTGCTTACTATTATTCATTGGGGGCAGTGTCGTGGCACACGTGACAGTCAGAAACTTTGTGGAGCTGGGTTTCTCTAGGCTGGCCTCCAACTCATTGTCCTTCTGCCTAACCCCCTCCCCCCAACCGGGATTACAAGTATACACCACCATGCCTGGCTAATGCATATGTTTGGGATTTAATTTAATTTCTTTCCAGAGTTAACAGATGGTACTTAATATCAAAGGTGCCAGCAGTGTCCTTTCAGGAAACTTCTGAAAGGGTGTCAGCGTATGAAATGACTGGCACTTGTTAGAGAAAGCCCAGCCCAGGGCTGAGCGACACCTCAGTGGCTGAGCCCTGGTTGCTCTAGCAGAGGACCTACGTTCCGGTTCCCAGTGCCTACATGGTGGCTCACAAACACCTATAACTCCAGGATCTGATGCTCCCCTCTGGCCTTTAGGGGTTCTTGTACACAGGTAGCACATATAAACTGTGTAAACACATCCAGAGATACATAAGAACAATAAATAACAAACATATTTTTGTTAAATAAACATTTAAAATATAGTTCATTACACCAATTTTCTTGGCAGGTGCAATCCAGACAGTCCAAAGAATTATCTTTTGGGGCTGGAGAGATGGCTCAGAGGTTAAGAGCCCTGGCTGCTCTTCCAGAGGTCCTGAGTTCAGTTCCTAGCACCCACATGGTGGCTCACAACCATCTGTAATGAGATCTGGTGCCCTCTTCTGGCCTGCAGGGATACATGAAGGAGAAATAATGTATACATGATAAATAATAAAGAATTAGCTTTTTTTTTTTTTTTCTGAGCGCAATTGCAACGCGATACTGAATTTTATTGATACAGATGGAATATGCAAAAGGTGGTGACTCTTCACCTCCCTCCGGTCTCCCCTCCCTCTCTCTTTCCCTTCCTTCTTCCCTCCCTCCCTTGCTTCCTTTTTTCAAGTTTTGTTTATGCATTGTCTACACAGTGTTCTGCTTGCATGCATGTCTGCACGCCATGGAAGGGTGCTGCCTACTGATTTGCTCCCCATGGCTTGCTCAGCTCCATTGCTTGTAGCATTCAGGCTTTCCCAGGGTGATACCACCCACAGTGGGCGGGGCCCCCTCACATCAATCAAAAAAAAAAAAAAAAAAAGCTCTGCAGAGTTATCCACGGGCCAATCTGGTGGTGGCATGTTCTCAGCTGATGCTACTTTGCTGCTAGCCTTGCCTGCACAGTGTTTTGAACATGTGGAAGCAGAAGATAATTGAGACAGGGCAGTTCTCACAGGGTGGGTGTCAACACATCTTTGTGGAAAGCAGGATTATTTTAGTGGTTTTTTGTCTGTGTCTGTCTTTGAACTCCACCAGGGGCTTTTTCTTCTTACTCTATGTACATAGTGCTGTTTGTTTTTTAAATCAACGGCTGCTCACTGTTTACTTCCTCACAAATCCCACACCAGAGATAAGGAGGGTACCAACGACCATGCCCCACAGAAGCTTGGAGTCCCTGTAACATAAGTAAAGGAGCTGGGGATGGGTCTCCGTGGTACAGGGCTTGCCTAACAGGCACAAAGCACTGGGTTTGATTCCTAGCACTGTGTAAACTGGGCATCGGTTGTGCACGCCTGTGATCCCAGCACTTGGGAAGTGGAGGCAGGGGGTCATCCTCAGCTACGCAGCAAGTTCCAGGACAGCCTGGGCTACCTGAGAACGTGTCTTAAAAAAAAAAAAAAAAAAAAAAAAAACCAAACCAAACAAAAACAAAAACAAGAAAATGAATGAATAAATCATGTTTATTTGTCTGTGACTGGTTGAGATTGCCTTGGTCTCCTGAGTTAATCTCCCAAGCTTGGGGACAGGTGAGTACCCCTTATGACTGGCTCCTTACCAGATCCCTCTAAACAGCTATTGACCGTCAGGCAGACTTAATGGGGCCAACATTCATACTCAGAACTATCTTGTATCTCTGAAGATGGACATGGAGGCCTCAAAGGAGACCTTTGCTCACACAGGTCACAGAGCTGGAGATTGTATCTAGGAGTTTATGGCCTTTTTTTTGGGGGGGGAGGGGTGGATTCTTGCTTTGAAGGCCAGGCTGGCCTCAAACTCATGGAAATCCAGCCCCAGCCTCTCAAGAGCTGAGATTAGAGGTGTGAGCTACTTGCTTTGGCTGAAAACTTTAAAACGTAGCATTTTTTATTTATTCTTTGAGAATTTCATATGTGTATGCAAGGTATTTTGGTCATATCTGACCTTCCGGTTCAAGTTCATGGCTCTTTTTTTTTTTTTTTTTTTTTAACTTCTGAGCCATCTCTCTAGCCCCCATGGCCTGGCCATCCTTCCTGGCCCACATGCCTGAAGAAAACTTCCTCTCCTTCCCCTAGCTGACACTGTCGATAGCTCCTCAGCTCCTGTGACACACACCCCCCCACACACACACCTCCGGGTGGAAATATCAACAGGCTCCTGTGCAGGCAGCTGTGCTGAAACCCTGCCATGTCCACGGGAGACCGTTTCACCTCAGCTCTCCTCAGCTCCTGGCTCTTACAATCCACCCTTCCTCAAGGTTCCCTGAGCCTAGGGAAGGGTGCGGTATTATTTGTCCCATTTATGGCCAAGCACTGGTTAAATTTTACGTTGGGCTTTGAAAATGTTTCCCTTGCCGGGCTTGGTGGCACACGCCTTTAATCCCAGCACTCGGGAAGCAGAGGCCGGTGAATCTCTGTGAGTTTGAGGCCAGCCTGGTCTACAAAGCTAGTTCCAGGACAGGCTCCAAAACAATACAGAGAAACCTTTTCTCAAAAAAAAAAAAAAAAAAAAAAAAAAAAAAGAAAGAAAGAAAGAAAAGAAAGTGCTTCCCTTATTAGAGTGTGGTAGCTCAGGCTATAATCCCAGCAGTTGGGAGGTAGAGGCCAGAGGATCAAGAGATCAAGGTCAATGTAATGCTTCACTACAAAGTGACTGGACAATAACACCACCAATGAAATTGGAAGCCTCTCTCTCCCCACACCCGCAGAGGTTGACATCAGGTGTCTTTCTCCATCTTATTTACTGGGCAGGCTCTCTCAATTGAACCTGGCACTCACTGAATTCATTAATCTATGGAGCCAGCCTGCCCTTGGGACCCCCTGACTCCACCGCCCCCATAAAGGCCACACCATCCACCAGCATTTGCCTGGTGCCGAGGATCTGAACTGGGACCTCATATTTGCATAAGTTTTCGAGACCACCCCCTCACCCCCAAGGTTGTTTTCTTGCAGTGGTTATGTATGGAAAAGGGCTTTGGGTTGCCTGGAACTGGGTTACAGACGGTGAGCTGCCTTGCCGGTATCCAAATGGTACCCAGGTCCTCTGCAGGAGCAGCCAGTGCTCTTAATCCCTGCATCATCCCCCTCACGCGGAGGTGGTCTTATCTGGAAGTGATTCATCCTTGGGGAACCAGATGTCTAGGATGACCAATGGGGCATGAAAAGCTGCACGTTTCACTGCTTGTTTTCTAGTGGTGTGCAAGCCAAAGGCCATGTTCCTCCCGTCATGCCGAGGTAGCTGGAACTGGCTTTTTTATTCTTTTTAGATCGGTTAGTTGAAAACACTCACCAGGAAAGAAAATGAAATAGTAAACCCTAAATGTATGCACAGTTCGGTTCAAAAAGCTAATTCAGGTTGACTGTTAGCCTCTCTGTGGTTTTACACAATCTAAACAAAGCCACCACATACCCACTTGAGAACAGGAAGGGGGGGGGGTTGAGATTTAAATGAATACTCTAATATGAACAGTTTGTTGTTGTTTTTGTTTTTACTTTGTTTTGTTTTGCTTGTTTTTATAAGACAGGGTTTCTCTGTGTAGCCCTGGCTGTCCTGGAACTCACTCTGGCCTCAAACTCACAGAGATCAGCCTGGCTCTGATTCTTGAGCGCTAAGATTAAAGACATGAGCCACAAATGCTTGGCCTGAAATTTTCTAACTGTTTGGTTGGGTTATAGTGAGAACACAGTTTGGCTGGAGCTGGCTCAGCTGTTCAGTGGTCACACTTACAGCTCTTCCTGAGGATCAAGTGTGGTTCCCAGCACTCATGTCAAGCAGCTCACAACCACTCCAGCTCCAGGACGGCGGACACCTCCCTCTGGCCTCCAGGACAGTGGACACCCCCTCTGGCCTGCATGGGTGCCTGCACACACAGACACACTTCAAATACATACAATAAAAACTCAAAATAAGCAGGGCATGGTGATAGTCGGATCTCGGTGAGTTCAAGACCAGCCTGGTCTACAAATCTAGTGTGTGAAGCCAGGGCTACATAGAGAAATTATGCCTCAAAAATAAATAAATAAATAAAAAACAAAAACAAAACAAAACAAAACAAAACTTTTAGGGCATGGTTGTGAACACCTTAAATCCAAGGATTTGGGAGACAGAGGTAGGAGGTTCTCTGTGAGTTCAAGGCCAGCCTGGTCTACATAGTGAACTCCAGGCCAGCTAAGGCTACATAGTGAGAACTGGTCCCAGAAAGAAAAAAATGAATAAAGATAAATCCTAATAAAATGCTTTGTCTGCTTTATTGGAATAAGTTATTCAATTGCTATTTGTCTATTTTATTTTATCTTTTCAATTATATATTTTATTTATTAAGACAGAGTCTCATCCAGCCCAAGCTGACCTATAGCTTCCTGTGTAGCTGAGGATGACTTTGAACTTCTGATCGTCTCCTCTTTCTCCTGGACTTGCAGGTGTGTCCCACCACACGTGGGCTACATGATGCTCAAAATAGAGCCTGGGCTTCATACATACTAGGCAAACGCTCTGCCAACCATGAAAGATACTCTCAGGTCCAGATTTTAGTGGGTTTTATTTGTTTTTAATGTATGTACTCACTTGGGAGGCAGAAGCAGGTGATCTCTGTGAGTTTGAGTTCCAGGCCAGCCTGATCTATATATTGAGTTACAGGCCAGTTAAGGCTACATAGTAATACTCTGATTCTCTCTCTCTCTCTCTCTCTCTCTCTCTGTTTCTCTCTCCTTTTTTAGACAAGATCCCTCTATTACATAGCCCTTGGAACCCACTTATGAGGCAGAGGTAGGTGGATCTCTATGAGTTCGAGACCAGCCTGGTCTAAAGAGTGAGTTCCAGGACAGCTAGGAGAGAGAAACCCTGTCTTGAAAAACAAAACAAAACAAAATTCCAGTTCTAACTGGGTGGTGGTGGCTCATGCCTTTAATCCCAGCACTCTGGAGGCAGAAGCAGACAGATCTCTGTGAGTTTAACGCTAGCTTTTTCTACAGAGTGGGTTCCAGGCCAGCCAAGGCTATACAGAGAGACCTTGTCTCAAAAAAAAAAAAAAAAAAAAAAAAACCAAACAAAAAATTCAATTTCTTTCTAAATTAGACAAGTGGCTTCTGATGGAAGTGCTAAAACTCCCAAGCAGATTGTCAGGCTACATCCAGAAATTCAAACCGTTCAAACCTGAGTCTATCACAAAGCACAGTTTTTAAGGCCAAATCCAGAAAGAAGATAAAGATGGCCTGGCTGTTTGCTTGCTTCCTCTTTGGGTCCAGACAACCCTGAAGGTAAAACTGATGACTTTCCCAGAAAACTGTGACAGCCGGGGTTCATCTGCCATCACCGAAGTCTTCAAATCAAGGCCCTGAAGTGATGCCTGGTGGGCCCCGTGTTACAGTTTGACCCGAGCATAGCCCCTCTAGCCTCACTCTGATTAAAAAGGAGGCTGTCTTTTGGGACCGAGATTCTCAAAGCTTCTGACCTTTATAAAGTGGTGAACTTTATACCTAGTCGTCTACTGCCTAAAACAGCAGCTGGTAGTCACAGCATCTGCTAAGGTAAAAAGGTTGCTCCCATGGTTTTAAACGTGTACATGAAAGACCACAGGGGCGCCTGGATGTAGTTCCTTAGTGAGATGCTTACCCAGCATGCTCAAGGCTCTGGTTCAATTCCCAATAACATGAAAGAGTTGTCGAAGTTAAAACAGACATCCCTGGGCATGCTTTCCTTTTCTGTTTTAAATAGTGGGAATCTCAGCTCACATTAGGAACACACCTGGCGATGTGAGGCTTCATTGTCTCTGTATTTTAAAAATGTGAACATACATCTTTGGTACCTATGGATGGCAATTGCCCAGCTGTGGTGTGAGGCCTACAGTTTTCAAGGACAGACACTCAGCTGACTGCCAAGAATAAAAATAGAAAATTGAAGGACTCTGCTTGCACCATGGAGGGCTCAAGAAGGGCCACATGTTATCACCAACTCAGCTCAAATCACCTCCTCCAATCTCATACAGTTCTCCTGGGCTTTAAAAGTCTGCAGGACAGGGGTGAGTGCTGTGTGGTGCTGGGGTGAAGCTCAGCTGGGTCTGGTGTTTGCACAGGATGTGCAAAGCCCTGAGCTTGATCCCCAGCATCGAATAAACCCAGCCCTGATGGCTCATACCTGGAATCCTAGCAGCTGGAGGTAGGAGGACTAGAAGCTCAGGTCATCCTTGGCTACTCCAAATTTGTTGCCAGCCTTGACTACATGAAACCATATATATGTCACACACACACATATACATACATAATGCATACATATATATACATACATGCATGCATATTCTAAGACAGTGACTTTACAAACATTAGTGAACTCAGACCCAGTGGCTTAGATAATGCCTGGTTGGTTAACAATGCAGTGGGGGGAGCCAGGCAGTGGTGTATGACTTCAATCCCAGCACTGAGGCAGAGGCAGGCCAGCCTGGTCTAGAGAGCGCTGGTCTACAGAGCGAGAGCCAAGCTGTTAGGCAGCAAAACCATGTCTTGAAAAACAAAAACAAAACAAACAAAAGGTGTGTGGGTATGATGGGGGGGGAGGGAGCTGTAATGGCGATGCCGAAGACTACAGCCTGAATTTGATCTCTGGACTCTGCTTGCTGGAAGAAGAGAACAGAACAGATTTCCACAGGCTGTCCTCTGACCTACACGTCTGTGTCATGGCTAAGGCATGCCTGGGCACACACACCCATATATTCATTAAATGCATGTAAAAAGAAAAACGAATTTTATTTTTAAAGTGTTTATTTTATTTCATGAGTATTTGTGTTTGCTTGCTTGTATGTCTGTAAGCCGTGGCTCTGCCTGCTGCCATTGGAGGTCAGAAAAAAGCACTGGATCTCCTGGAACTGGAGTTGGAGGTGGTTGGAAGCCTACCTCTGGGTTACAGGAACAAAACCTGGGCCCTCTGCCGGAGAGGCCAGGGCTCTTAACTGCTGAGCCATCTCTCCAGGTTCAGGAAACTAGTAACACAATGAAGAGCAGAGGCAAGATCAGAATTGCAAATGGATGCCTAGGAGACAGGGTCTCTGGTAGCCCAGGCTAGCCTGAAACTCTCTCTCTCTCTCTATATATATATATATATATACACTCTCTCTTTCTCTCTCTCTGTATTTATATCTATATCTATATCTATATAATCTTTTAGGGTTTTTTGTTTGTTTGTTTTTGTTTTGTTTTTCAAGACAAGGTTTCTCTGTAGCTTTGGAGCCTGTCCTGGAACTCACTCTGTAGACCAGGCTGGCCTCCTCGAACTTGCAGAGATCTGCCTGCTTCTCTCTGTCTCCTGCTGGGACTGAAGGTATTCGACACCACTGCTTGGCTCTTTTTTATCTTTTATCTTTTGGGACTGATCCTCGAGCCTCTTCCTCTCAGGTGCTGGGAGTACGGGCCCTCCCCAACACACCTGGTCTTATGCGGTGCTGGGAATTGAACTCAGGGCCTCACACCTGTGAGCCATTCACAGTCTACCTTGTCGGTTTTGTGAGGCAGAGTCTTTTCTCACAGACTGGTGGTGTAGAATATTATTTTAAGGTAGGTTACTTTTGTTTATGCTCTGGGACATTTGTTTAATGATGCAAAGATCTGTCTGATTAAATAAAATCACCTGCGGTCAGGAGGCTGGGTCAGCAACTAGCTGACAGGAAGTTGTAGGGAGGAGCCAGGTGGAGAAGGGTTTATAAAGGGGGGCAAGAAAAAGCTGGAAGACTTATCGGGAGCCGTGAAGGGGTGGGCTGCTTAGTATTCAGCCTCTCCGGAAAGAGGATTCTATCTCAACTTTTCAATCTTCAGTTCTTTAGTGGGATACAGATTTCAGTAAGTTTCCTTAGTAGCTTAGAAAGAGTCAGTACCTGAGAGCAGAATTCCCTGCAGCTTCGGCTCTAGTGGCCTCCGAGTTATGTCAATCCTCCTGCTTCCACCTCCCAAGCACGGGGTTATGGACTGGAAAGATGCCCAGTGGGTAAAGGCACTTGCCACCAAGCCTGAAGATCTGAGTCTGATTCCTGGGGTCCACTTGGTACTAGAACTATAGATGCATGTCACTAAATATGGCTACCGCCAACTTATTTATTTACTTACTTTTGGTTTTTCAAGATAAGGCTTCTCCTTGTAGCCTTGGCTGTCCTGAAACTCCGCTCTGTAGATCGGGCTGGCCTCGATCTTGTTTGACCCTGCCTGCCGAGTGCTGGGATTAAAGGTGTGCCTCCCCCTTCCCCCAGCAATTATTTTTACTTTCATGTCATAGCCACATACACAACTTTTTGTATCTATACAAAAGCTAGGAACCATGGGTAACGTCTGTGTTTCTGAGACTGACTCACTGCTCACTGTGCGGGTCTCCAGCTTCTTCCATTTTCCAGGAAGTGACACAATTCCATTGCTCACGTCTGGAAACAGACCCATGGTGCTCTGGGAGGTGGGACAGTGAGTGCATGCCCAGCATGCATTTCTGAAGCCCTGGGTCCCTGTCCAACAAAGCATAAACAAGGCATGATGACATACACCCATGATCCCAGCTCTCTGCAGGTGTAGGCAGAGGGGTCACAAGCTTAAGGTCAGGGACCAAGCTCCCTATTAGGTCATTCCTGCCAGGATCTAAATTTTTGTCTGACTGTTTGGTTCGAATGTGGGGTGGGTCCTGAGGATCAGAGTCGGCCTTCATGCTGACTGAGCCACCTTCCCAGCCCTGCTTTCTCTCGTTTTTAAAGATAGGGTCTCAGGGCTGGAGGATGGCTCATGGTTAAGAGAGCTGGTTACTCTTCCAGAGGACTGGAGTTAAGAGTCCCAACTCCCTCGTGCTGGCTCACAATGGCTCTAACTCCAGTCCCAGGGGATCTGACACTATCTTCTGATGTCACAGGCATGTACAAGTTGCACAGACACACATTCAGGAATAACACAATATGTATATATAAAATAATAAATCTTAAAAAGTAGCCTCTTGTAGAAATATGACTGGCATATAAGAAGTGCTTGATAAAAATCAACTCTTAGAGACATCTCAGTCTTATCATCTCTGAAATGTGTTCATATACTGCCCAACACACACACAAACACACTCATGTACACACCTCCACAGGAACACACACATGTTCATAGATACCTACTACCCCCACTTACATGCCCCCACGCTCACAGCTAACCTCTCCTTGCCACACCACACTCAGAAACATACAGAGAAGCATTTCACGACAGTTACAGCAGAACAGGAACCAAGCCCAGATCCTTCTGAAATTACAACCCCACGAAGCCAATGCCCCTGCAGTTAGCACTGTCCTGTCCCCAGGTCACAGGCTGAGAGCCAGCAAAGGCATCTTACTCCTACCATGTCACGTGTGTGCTCTCTGTTTCTAACTGATTCCAGGGCCTGGGATTCCCATCTGACCCCTAAGGGGCTTCTCTAATGCAGTCAGGAGAACATGAGAACCTGAGTCAGCCCTGAAATCAAAGGCTGGACAAACCTTGGATGAATTAGAACTGTTAGAAAGAAGCCTCCTCTGTTCCCTGTTTTCATAGTTCCTCCAGTGTACAATGAAGTCAGCGACATTTGCCACTGAAGAGGAGGGCCGGTGAGGTGGGCTGGGGCCAGTATCCTCTGCAGAGGTCGCTGCTGCTGCTGCTGCTGCTGCTGCTTACAGGCTTGCTCTCGGTGGCTTGCTCAACCTTTCTTTTACCATACAGGACCACCTGCCTGGGGTAGCACCACCCCCAAGTGGGCGGAGCCCTCTCACATCCATCATTAATTAAGTAAATGCAGAGGCTTCCTTATAGGCCAAGCTGGTAGAAACATTTTCTCAGTTGACATTCCCCTCATCCCAAATAGCTCCAGCTTGTGTCAAGTTGACATAAAACTAGACACTACAGTTGGTGTGCTCCAAGTTTAGTGAGAGACACTATCTCAGAAAACCCAGATGGATGGCCAGGCATGGTGGCTCACACCTGTGGTCCCAGCACTAGGGAGGCAGAGGCAGAGGAAGATCTCTGAATTCAAGGCCAGCCTGGTCTACAGAGAGAGTCCCAGGACAGCCAGGGCTACATAGTGAGGCCCTGGCTCAAAATAACAACAATATGTGGAGAAAGACACCTGACCCCATCCCCTGGTCTACACATGTGCATACTGTCCCTGCTCCCACTGTGTGCATATGCTCATGCACATGCAAGTGCACTTACACACACATATACACACATGCATACACATACATACATACACACATGCATACATATATACACACATGCGCACACATATACACACATACACACAGAGACACCAGGCACACATACACATATACATACACGTATACTCATACACACACACATACACACACACACCCTCAGATGTTGAATGAGGCTGGAAATCTTTTCTTTCACCAGAAAAGGTTTTAAGCAAACACTGTATTTTATATATATGTTTATATAATATACATACATACATAGATACATGCATGCATACGTGTATGTGTTTATCTGTGTACTTCCTGCATACCTGGTGCCCACAGAGGTCAGAAGAGGGCTTCAGATCCCTTAGAACTGGAGTTACAAATGTTTGTGAGCCATTGTAAGGGTGCTGAGATTCAAACCTGAGTCCTGTACCAAAAAGCAGCAAGGGTTCTTACCTACTGAGCCATCTCTCCAGCTGTGAAATTTTTAAAAAAAAATTTTTTTTGAGACAGGGTTTCTCTGTGGCTTTGGACGCTGTCCTGGAACTAGCTCTTATAGACCAGGCTGGTCTCGAACTCACAGAGATGCGACTGCCTCTGCCTCCCTAGTCCTGGGACTAAAGGTGTGTGCCAGCACCACCCAGCTGTGAACTATTTTTATATCACATTTTATTTATTATGTGTGTGTGTGTGTGCTATTTGTGTGTGTGTGTGTGTGTGTGTGTGTGTGCATGTGCCAGAGAACAACTTTTGGGAGTTGGTTCCCCTTCTACCATGTGGGTCCTGGGGTTTGAACTCAGGTCAACAGGCTTGGCAGCAGGCTTCTTTGCCTGCGGAGCCAACTCTCAGCCCCAACATTACTATTTTTATATTTTACCCACCAGCCTCAGCTAAAAGGGAAGAAGGGTGCAGCTTTGATTTGCACAAGAATGGTGTTTGCCTAAAGCTCGGCAAAGATCATGGGTGTAACCAGAGGAGAGGGGGGAAAAAATCAATCAATCATTCCTTTCTTGATGGCTATTTTAAATATTTAGCTGAAATTGTCCTCATCTGTGCGTAGCTGTTTTCTCTGCAAACAGCCCTAACCCCTGGGCTCACACACAATGCTGGGAGGCGGGCCCCAGCTGCGGCCCCCCTCTTGTGTTTTCAATTTAAAGCTTCTCCTAGATCATTCACACAAACAGGGACAGAAATACGCAACTTGCGAATAGAGAGAGAGAGCAGTAGTTTTGACTCATAAAATCCTTTGATAGTTTAGCCATCTGGTCAGAGTGAAGCTTCGCATAAAAGAGGTCCAAGTAAGGTCAAAGGGCACCCTCTCCGAGGGTCAAGGGGCCCGGGCAGAGTTTGTTCCAGTGGACTGGGCTAAAAGGATGCCTGACAAATTATTGCGCATTCCATAGCTTTTTGCGTAAGTATTTGATTACAGTGGGCAGGAATGTTGTTGATATTTCTATGTGGGGGAGGGCAAGGAGGGGGGCCGTGTCCCCGGTGCTTTCTGCCCATCTTTGGGTTTCCTGGCCACTGCCAGGTTTGCTGGACGTGCTTCGGGCCCTATCCCCGGTGGCCTTGTCCCTGGTCTGTCCTGTGGCTGGCTTTGGCTAGGCGGCCCAGAGAGAGCTGCCTCTCCCTTGGGAGAGAAGGAAGCACACAGCTTAGCCTCTAGTGTTCCAGAAAATTGCTGCTGCTGGTTTTCTGGCCCGTTGGCAGTAAAATAGGCAACAGCAGGGTTTCCGGTGTGAATGTCAACAGACCCACGCATATTTATGGCTGTATTTCTCAAAGGGGATCTGGGACAGGCAGAGATTTGAGGTGTTTGTCATTTTCTTTTCCAGGCTTGGGCCACAGCTCTGGAGGGAGCCACCTGATTTTACTGGGTCTAGGAGAGCAGTACAGTAGCTGAGTTGAGCAACAGGTCTTCGAATGCCTTTGATCCTTCAGCGGGGGTGTTATCAAATGAAGGGCTGAGGAGACACCCTCTGCTGGAAACCTTCCAGGATTATCTGTGGACGCTCTGTTACAGCTGAAAAAGGGACCGTTTGTTATGGTGGCATCAGAGTGCCCACAACAGCTTTGTGACACTTTTCCCACGAGGCATTTTTGGTAATTTTTCCGGCCTTCAGGCCTGGGGGAGATGGGGATAGAAACCAATGAGTCCTCACTGGCCCAGAAATGCTTCTATAGCTGATGTCTTCTCTGACAGGTGAGGATTTGCTGTGGTGGGTATCCAAGCCGTGGGGAGGTGCCTTATTACCCCGGGAAGGGCTGGGAAGTTTCCTGGGACTCTCTGGTTTGCTCACTGTGATATAAAGCATATGATGTAAAAGTTAATTACCTGCTCTCTTCCTGCTCTCTGCCTATGTGGATGTAGAACTCTCCACTACCTCTCTAGCACCACGTCTGCCTGGGAGCCACTATGCTTCCTGCCATGACACCTCTGAACTGTAAGCCAGCCCCAATTAAATGTTTCCATATAAGAACTGCTGTGGTAATGGCTTCTCTTCACAGCCATAGAGACCCCAAGACATGCAAACTCACATATACACAAAACACACCACACACACACACACACACACACACACAGAAGTGCTGGGAAATCAAGATGCCTGGGGGGTGGGGCACAGTTGGAACAGATGACAAGGAACAGAACAATCCCACCATTATGACACACACCTGTCACCTCACCTCAGCTCAGCACTCAGGAGGCCGAAGCAGGCAAGTCATGACTTCAAGGCCAACATGAAGTGAGTCCAGGGTTAGCCTGGGCCATGTAGCCAGAGTATAAAAAGGGGGTTGGAGATTTTAATACTGCTGCTGCTAAAGACTGTACAGGTCTGTAATTCTGCTGAGTTCTCTGATTGGCGTATTAAAATGCCATCTTGTGGGCTGGAGAGATGGCTCAGTGATTAAAAGCATTGGCTGCTGTTCCAGAGCCATCTCTCCTGTAATGAGATCTGGTGCCCTTTACTGGCCTGAAGGGATACGTGCTGGCAGAACACTGCATACATAATAAATACATCTAAGGAAAAAATAAAAGTCGACAGGTATTGGTGGTGCACGCCTTTAATCCCAGCACTCGGGAGGCAGAGTCTGTGAGTTCGAGGCCAGCCTGATCTACAGAGCTAGTTCTAGAACAGGCTCAAAAGCAATACAGATAAACCCTATCTCAAAAAACTAAAAAAATAAATAAATAAATAAATAAAAATAAATAAATAAATAAAAAGAAAGAAAGAAAGGAAAAAAGTCATCTTGGTGGCCCTGTTTTTTCATGGGATGAATGGGGCTGGCTGGAGAGGTAAAGGTGCTTGCCGCCAAGCCTGATGACCTGAGTTCTATCCCTGAGAACCATGTGGTGGAAGGAGAAAGCTGACTTCCCTAAGTTGTTCTTTGACTTCTACACATACACTGTGGCACACAGACCCACATGCACTCACACAACATATATACAGGAAACAAGATAAAAACATTCATTGGCTTCTGGGGCTTTGATCATTCCTGAAAATCATAAAAATAAATAATGCATTTTGGCTGGGCAAACAGCTGAGTGAATAAAACACTTGCCATGTAAGCCTGAGGGCTGAACTTGGGGGTCTTCAGGACCCATGTATGAAGGGGCAGTGTGGTGCTATTTTGTTTGTGCTCTAACAATAAAGCTTGCCTGGAGATCAGAGGGTGGAGCTAGGCACTAGTTAACCTTAGAGGTCTGGAGGTCTGTACAGACAGACAGGAAGTGATAAGGCAGGGTGGAGACAGGAGCTCTGCCTTTTTTGGCTGAGAAGTTAGTGAGGTAAAAGTTGGCTTTGGCTTGCTCCATTGTCTCTCTGATCTTTCAGCATTGACCCAGATATCTGACTCTGGGTTTTTATTAGAACCAAATAGAACTCATGCTACAGGGTAGCTGCCCCTCCTAGCATTCAGGGTCCAGAAACAGGATTCCTGAGGCAAGCTGGCTGGCTAGACTATGGGTGACTAGCTCCAGGTTGGGTGACAGACCTTGCTTCAAAGAATGAAGACTGATGAAGACATCCATCAGCTTCTGCCTGTACACATACCTGAACATAGGCGTGCGCACACACACACTCAGACACACACACTCACCACACATACATACTCACACCACACACACACCACACACACACACACACCATACATATACACTACATCACACACACACACCACACATACACACTCACACACCACACATACACACACACACACACACAACAGGCCACACACACACCACACACACACTCACCACACATACATACTCACACCACACACACCACACACACACCACACACACACACCACACATACACACTCACATACCACACACACACACACCACACACCACACATACACACACACGACAGGCCACACACACACACACACACACACACACACACGACACACACTCACATACCACACATACACACACACACCACACATACACACACACACGACAGGCCACACACACACATACACTCACACACACACACGACACATACACACTCACACACCACACATACACACATACACACTCACACACCACACATACACACACACAGGACAGGCCACACACACACACACACACACCACACAGACCACACATACACACTCACATACCACACATACACACACACACACACACCACACATACACACACACACACGACAGGCCACACACACATACACTCACACACACACGACACATACACACTCACACACCACACATACACACATACACACTCACACACCACACATACACACACACGACAGGCCACACACACACACACACACACCACACATATACACACACACCACACATACACACACACATACCACACACACTCTCTCACACACACACACGACATCACACACACACCACACACACGCCATCTTCATACTGTTCACACAAATCTATGTATCTACCTCCCTCCATACCTTTTCCTCACCCCTTCTTCAGGGGCCTGGGTGTCTCAGTGGGAGAGCAATTGCCTAATAAGAGCATAGCCCAGTGTTGCATCCCCAGCACTAAAAGGAAAAATAAATATTGAGCACCATCTGGCATTCAGAACACATCATTTCCCCAAGCAGGACTTTGCAACAACATTCTTTGATCATGTGGAAGTGACTGGAAAACTTTTATACAGATCACCCAGTTGTTGACATATTTGATTATCAAACATTAAAAAAGGATCCCCATTCGTGCATATCACCGTTGTCCTCAGTTAAACTCGTGAGTGGGGACTGGAGAGATAGTTCAGTGGTTAAGAGCACTGGCTCGCTTGCAGAGGACATGGGTTCAGTTCCCAGCATCTATAGGGTGGCTCACAAACATCTGGATCTCCATCCAGTTCTAGAGATCTGCTGCCCTCTTCTGACTCCCAATGTCATCTGCATGCAAATGGCCCACACGGGTCACATTTACAAACATATAAAATAACTCTAAAAATGTTAAAAAAAAAAAAATAAATAAAGGAAGTATGTGAGTATTGTGCAGCTGTGAGTTTGAGGTGGTAAATATAAACACTCCCAGAACCTAGTTTTTGCTTGAAAATTCAAACGTTGGCAAACTATGCTATGCTCCTACCTTGGAGTGACGGATTACATCGTTCATTTTCCTGTTTGTTTGTTTTTGTTTTTTGAGACAGGTTTCTCTGTGTAGTCTTGGCTTTCCTGGACTCACTCTGTAGACCAGGTTGGCCTTGAACTCACAGAGATCCACCTGCCTCTGCCTCCTGATTCTGGAATTAAAGATGTGTGCCACCACTGCCAGCTACCACAACTCTTATCCGCAGGCAGCAGGAAGTGAACTGAACTAGGTGTAGCTTGAGCATAGGATACCCCAAAGCCCACCCCCAACAGTGACATATCCTTCGACACCAGACCTACTCCGCCAAGGCCTCACCTCCTAATAGTGCTGCTCCCTTTGGGTGTCATTTTCTTTCAAACCACAAGCTCCTTTCAAAGGGTACCCAGCCAGGAGCACGCTCTGACAGATTGACCTGGTGATGGAACATTTGAGCATCTCAGGCTACGGGCCTGGGCCAAGCTTTGACTTGCAGTGGGTCCAGCTTAGCTCCCAGTCATCATGTGTAAAGCTTGCTTGAAGAAGGCCACCTTCCCCATCTCATTCCCAATAGTGTCATTTGTCACCGTGAGAGGCATGTTTAGATGACATGCTGGCCCTCACCATTCCATCCAGGGCTCCTTGGCTCTCTGTCCACTTCCTCTGACACTTCATCCAAAGCTCTTTGGGTCACCTGTTTGAGTTGGAATGTCCTTAGGCAAGATGGGCTACTTCCCGGAGTCACAGGGTCTCCCTGGTCTATGGCAAGAATGTTGAGATGAGTTGGCAAGCCCACTTCTGATGATTTTGCTAGCTTTCCCTGCCCTCATCCCTAAGAAGGGAACAATTTTAACCCCACCCCCAAGGCTTGAAATAACAAACACTCAAACTAGCAAAATGTAGAAGGATTTTGTCCAAACCACAAAGGAACCCCCCAACGTTATTTGATTTTCTTTTCAAAGATTGAAGCTGGGGGTGGGGTGGCTCAGCTATTAAGAGCTCTGACTGCTCTTCCAGAGCACTCAAATTTGGGTCTTAGCTCCTGCATGGTAGCTCACAACCATCTGTAACTCCAGTTCCAGGGGATCCCATGCTCTCATATGACCATCACAGGCACTGCATGTATGTAGTGCACAGACATACATGCTGGCACAACACACACACACACACACACACACACACTTGAAGAAAGGGTGAGAGGAGGGGCTGGAGGTTGGAGCTCAGTGATAGCGGCTTGCCCAGGGTACTAGTTCTGCTGGCATCTTTGCTTCTTGACCATGGACGGCTCCAACTGTGAGCAAATCAGTATCTGTTGCTCTGGTCCCTGGTCCATTGCTATAGCAACCTGAGGAGACACAGGTAGTGAGCCTCCCAGAGTGAGGAGCAGAACCTGTTTGTCACAAAGCTTGATGCACAGGCTGCAGCTTTGGTTCAGAGAGTTCCCTGGAGCAATCCCTTGTCCTTTTCTGCAGAAAGGTTGCTCCTAGCACCTGTCCCCTGCCTCGGGCAGCTTTGCACACATTCGGGACACTGGATGATATATCCCCCGCAGAAGAGAACTAGACTCTCTGTTCTTTGAGGCAGGTGGGATAGGATCAGGCGTTCCGGGCAAGTTCACATCTGAGATCTGGTCCAGCCATGCAGTCAGCTTCCTCATCTACAAAACGGGGCTAAGATGTCCCAAATTCTCAGGGATGCCAGGCCCACCAAGACCTTTAGCTGATAGTAACATAGACTTAAACACTAAATGGATTTTAATTTTTTAAAACATTTATTTATTTAATGAGTACCCTATCTGCATGTATGCCTTTATGCCAGAAGAGAGCATCAGCTCTCACTAGAGATGGTTGTGAGCCACCACATGGCTGCTGGGAATTGAACTCAGCGCCTCTGGAAGAACAGCCAGTGTTCTTAACTGCTGAGCCATCTCTCTAGCCCCTAAATAGATTTTTTTGTAAAAGTTCTATTTTCCCAAATGTATATGTGTGAGTACCTGCATGTTTGTGTGTGTACCACATGCATACAGGTGGCCAGAAGAGGGTGTCAGATCCCCTGGAACTGGAGTTACAGATGGTTGGAAGCCTTCATGTGGGTGCTGGAAATTGAACCTGGGTCCTCTGGAAGAGCAGGCAGTGTTCTTATCAACTAAGCCATGCCCCCAGCCCCTAAATGCATTTTAAAATTCATGTGTGTATGTGTGTACATTGACATGTGTGTGAAGAGGTGAGGACAGCCTCAGGTGTCACCCTTTAATACAGTTCCTCATGTTGTGGTGATCCCCAACTGTAGGACCCTGCATGGGACCCCCTGAAGCACCCTGAGCAAGCCTGAAGCTGTTGGCCGGAACTCTTTGCCCCAAAGCTGTTATTGGTACTCTTCCCGTTTCGATAACACACACCTCGTTGAGAGGAGCTAAGCCTGAAAATCTTGTTATTTTCTACTGTGTTGTGAGTCAGTATTTATGCCTATTCCTTCCCCTCAATAAATGGCATTCGGCATTCCGACATTGCCGTTGAACGAATGACTTGCTGTCTTGTCTCTATTTCAATCTCTAGGCCTTCACCCGATTCGTGGAACAGATCATAGGGTGGGTGCTACACCCAACTATGCAATTATTTCATAACCGTAACTTTGCTACTGTTATGAATCGTAACGTAAATATCTGGTATGCAGGATATCTGATACACAACCTTCAAAGGGTTTAGAACTACTGTTTTAAATAAATAACCCTGAGGGCCAGTGAGGTGGCTCACCAGGTAAGGGCACTTGCTCCACATGCCCAGTCAACTTTAGTTCAATTCCCAGAACCCACATAGTCGGAGGAGAGAGCCAGTCCTTGAAAGTTGTCTGACCTCCACACACACCTCCCATGCCCCCCAACAAATAAATGCATTAAAAATTTTCAAAATGAATATGGGGTCATTGAGATGGCTCAGCATGTAAAGGTGCTTACTCCAGCAACCTGGCTCAATCCCGGGAAACCCGAGAGCTGTCGGAGAGTGCTGACTCATATACATACATAATACACACACATTCACACACCATCAACTAAAAAAACATTAATGTAATGAGAGCCGTTCTTTAGAGGCCCTCTCCTACCTTTTGATTCACGTAGACTCAAATTCACCACGCAGCCAAGGATGACAGTTAATGGATAACTACAGTGTTCCCCAAAGACAGTAGGATCTTAATGTCTTGGGAATAGAAAGTACCAATTTATGGGCTGGGTAAAAAAGAAAAATGTTTATTCATAAGTAAAGTTAGGGGTCACTAACACGGGGGTAATTTATTTAGCCATTTGTCACATGTGAAAGGTTGTGTGTATACATGTACGGATGTGTGTGTGGACATGAGCATGGACGGGGTCAGGGGTCAACATCAGGTATCTTTTTGTCCTTATCTTTTCAAATGAGTCACTGAACCTGGAGCCATGGGTTTGGCTATTCTGGCTAGCCAGTGTGCATTGTCCGTCTGCCTGTTTCTCGACACTAGGATTATAGGTGGGTTATGTCGCACCCAGCTTTTACAGGGGTGCTGGCTGGGGATATGAACTCTGGTCCTCATGAATGTGAGGTGAATGCTTTACTGAGGGAGACAACTTCTTGAAACTGGAGTTGGAGAGCAGGAGGGGATGGAGTAGGAGGAAGGATCCTGGGAGCTCCAGGATGGCCCAGGGCAGGGCGTGGAGGAGTGACAGACCCCATGTGAACCTCTCTGAGCATTAGTAAGTCCCCACCCACCAGAGCAAGCACCACTGCTGTTTACCCAGAGATCGATCAATCAGAGTGTGGGGTGTGCAAACATGGCGGCTGAGGCTGGAGACAAAACTGAGCCCCAGAGCAGCAGCCTCCGCCTGAGGGACACGGGCGCTCTGGAGCTGAGGCTTCTTGTTTGTTTGCTTGGCTGGGTTTTTGGTAACAGGATCTTGCTCTGTAGCTGTGTTGGTCAACAGGATGAGTATCTATTAAAAAGGGGGGTATATTCAACTGGCTTACACAATACCGTCTAGGACCCCCAACAATGCCTGTCTCCAATGAAGAGCTGAGAACACTGTAGCTGCTCAGCCCACAAGGCTGGATGCCTCAGCAGGCCCAGCCTGGCCCCGAAGGCCTGAAGGATTCCTGGAGAGTCTGGTCTAGTCCACATGGGATGACTGAGTCATCAAGAATCACAGCGTTGGCTACAGCAGCGGCAGTAAAAACCAAGAGCTTTGCCTGCTCAGGCTTCCTTCCACCTGCTGCCACTGGGAGGCGCCACCCACGTTTGGGTGGGTCCTTCTCACTTGAATTAGACTGATGAGAAAATCCTCACAAGTGTCCAAATCCCGTCAAGTTGACAGAGCATCAGCATTGCTGTAGACCAGGCTAGCCTGGAACTTGGAATCCTCCTGTCCCAGCCTTGAGTACTAGCTTTTGGGGCAGGGTAGATCCAAGAGATCCTTCCTTCCCTGGTGTCTCAATGCAACAGAAATCACAAGCAAGTTTGGGTCGCACTGCCTGCACCCGGAGGCGCTCAACGGCCTGAAGCTCCATCGCCATGGAATATGGCACCCTCTTCCGGCCTCCATGGGCACCTACATCCACACTCACACACATAAATAAAAATAAAACTGCTTTTTGTTTTGTTTTGGGTTTTCCATACAGGGTTTCTCTGTGTAACCATGGCTGTCTTGGAACTTGCTCTGTAGACCAGGCTGGCCTCGAACTCTCAGAGATCTGCCTACTTCTACCTCCTGAGTGCTGGAGTGCTGGGACCTAGGTGTTCACCACCACTGCCTGGCTATGTCCCATCTTTTAAACTGTTGGTTTGGTTTGACCAGTATATATTTGCACATGTTCTGAAGAGGTGGCTTTTTTTTTTTTTTTTTTTTTTTGTCTTTCTCTTTAAAATTCGTGTCTCTAATACTGGATGCTACATGTCTTTATCAGGTCACACCATATTTGTTTTTAAAATATAGCTGGGTGTTGGTGTCTCACGCCTTTAATCCAAGCACTCGGGAGGCAGAGGCAGGAGGATCTTTGTGAGTTTGAGGCCAGCCTTTCCAGGAAAGTCTCCAAAACAATACAGAAAAATCCTGTCCAGTGGAGTTGGGGCAGTGACCAGAATGGCAGGGCCGCTCAGAAGACACCCAGGTCCATCCCCACCTTTTGAGCCACATTGGGCTCCTCAGGTTTCCGGTGCCGCTAATCAGTTTAGAGAGCCTAAGCCTCCATATTCTCAAATCCCATTTTCAAAGACATAGGGCTTAAGTTACCCCAGATGGGGATAATGTCACCATGAGGGACCTTACCAGCTGCAGTCAAAAATTGTCTGAAGCCAATTGGGCAACTTAAAGCTACAACTCTGCCCTCGGCAACTAGATGTTTCTGAAACGGAGCCCTAAGATACTAAGGGGTGTATATACCATTCCAGTCTCAGTGGAAGAATAAATAAATAAATAAATAAATAAATAAATAAATAAAACTGTAAACAGGAAGGCTCAGAGATCGCTTAGTCGATTAAATACCTGCCACCCAAGCGTGTGGACGTGAGTTCAGATCCCTGGTGCTAACATAAAAAGTCGAGGGCTGGAGAGATGGCACTGTCCACTCTTTCAGAGGATCCGAGTTTGGCTCCCAGCAACCACACTGGGTCACTCACAACTGCCAGTACCTCCTGCTCCAGAGGACCCAGTGCTCTGGACTCCTGGCACCTGCGCCAGCCTGCACACAACATTCCCCCTGCAAGGTGGAGACCAACGCAGGAGACATCTGTGCCCCGCTCTGGTCCACACGCATGCGCATTCCCATACTGACAGGGATTAAAGCAGTCGCGAGGCAATTAAGAAAATTCCATCTCGTCCAGGGAATAAACTCTTCATCCTGGGTGGGACCTTCTATTCCAGCTGAGCCAGATCAGTCGGAGGGGCTTCATTTTAAGGCTGCTAAAGGGACTGGCAGAATAAACAGCCCTTTAGGAAGATACTGTACTTTGCTTCTGAGAATTCTCGGGTTATCGGTGAGACCAAGAGCCCCAGAGGGGGACCCCGGTTTCCCTGGCATCACAAGTATGGCCTCCGACACGCATGTGGACTCACACACAGTTGAAGTATGTCTTTCGTTGGATTAGAAGTGGCAGAAGGGGAATCTTTGTATGTCACCTAGGCTCAAATAAAGCAACAATTCAAAAGGGGGGAGGGACACTGGGCCGACAAGATGGCTCATTGGAAAAGTCGCTTGCAGTCAAGGCTGATGACCTGAGTTCTAGGTTAAGGTTATAGGCTTGTACCACCCACCATGACCGGCTTCCTTCCTCTCCCCGTTTTGTTTTTGTTTATTTGTTTTGAGACAGGGTTTCTCTATGTAGTCCTGGAACTCAGAGATTCACCTGCCTCCGTCTCCTGAGTTCAGGGATTAAAGGTGTGTGTCACCGTGCTCAGCTTCACTGGTGTGTGTGTGTGTGTGTGTGTGTGTGTGTGTGTGTGTGTTTCAAGACAGGGTTTCTCTGTCCTGGACCTAGCTCTTGTAGATCAGGCTGGTATCGAATTCACAGAGATCCATCTGCCTCCCAAGAGCTACAATTAAAGGCAAACATCACTACTGCCTGATATACATACATACATACATACATACATACATACATACATACATACATATTTGAGCTTGCAGGGGTGTGGTAGCACATAGTAGTAACCCCTGAATTTAGGAGGCTGAGACAGGAGGTTAGCTACAAATTGAGGGCTAGCCTGGTCTACATAGCAGTAGCTGGTCTCAAAGAATAAAAACAGGAAACAACAAAACAAAACAAAAACAAAAATAGGACTGTGGAGATAGCTCAGCAGTTAAGGAAGCTTGCCACCGAGCTTGAAGATCTGAGAGTTCAATTCCCAGGACCCACATGATAGGAGGAGAGAACCGACTCTTGCAAGTTCTCATCTGACGGCCACATGCACTGGCTTGTGTCTCCAACACCATCACATACAAGAAAATAAGAAAATGTAAAATGTAAAAACAAACAACCAAGCAATGCTGGACCCAACAGCTTTTCTTAAAAAGTTGTATTTTTATTTTATGTGCACTGGTGTGCTGCCTGCATGTATGTCTGTGTGAGCATGCCAGATCCCCTGGAACTGGAGTCACAGGCAGTTGTGAGCTGCCGTGAGGATTGAACCTTGATCCTCTGGAAGGGCAGCCAGTGCTCCCTCTCTCCAGCCCCAATACAACACCTTTAATAATTTTTAGGTGCTGTCTGGGGAAGGCTGATGAATACCTTGCTCCAGTATTTCTTTTTAAACACAAATGATCTATTTTGGGGATTCCTATAAAATCACTACAATGGTGATTTACATTCCAGACCTGGAGAGGCTCCCCCCTCCCCCAGCTCATCTCTTACAACTCTAGAGAGGGAGTTTTACAGATTCAAAAATAGAGACCCTGGCTATTCTGGTTGTAGATAAGCACTGAATTTAGGCACCGAATTTAGGCACCTAAACCAGGCTGGCCAGTTTCTTTGGGGGAATCCCACCAAAGTGACATGGAGTTTGAAGTAGGAAGGGTGGCAATTTTAACAACCTTCAGAGAGTTCAAAGCTGGGGTGGGGATGGGCACGGGGTAATTGCTGATCCTGTAAATGAAAATGCTTTGGGGGCTGCCTCAGAAGCCATCCTCCAGGCCGTGGTCCATAAAGAAGGGTGTGGCTGAGACCTGGTCACAGGGAGCCACAGAGCCGCCTTTTCCCTACAAGCATCCTCTCTCCTCCACCCCTTCAGGGACTCAGGGTCCATGTCACTTCCCAGCTAGCATCGCTAGCACTGAGGAACTGATGGGGTGTGAACAGAGGATGGCCACTTCCTGCTCTTCTTCCTCCCTCAGGTGTGATGGCCATGAATAGTCACAGTTGGGGTGCTGGGTAGATGCAAACCTGTGCTAGGCAGCCAAACTTTTTCTTGACCCCTGCCCTTCACTAAAGTAAAAAAAAAAACAAAAACAAAAAACAAAAAACCTAAATTTAAAAATTTTTAAAAAGGAAGAAAAAGCCAGAAGAGGATAAAGTGGGCAAAAATTAGTTAAACCAGTAACAGAAATGAAGGATGTTGAGGCCTTTGCTTCAATGGGGCTGAACTGACTATGATGGTTTGAAAGAAAATGGTCTCCATAGGGAGTGGCACTATTAGGAGGTGTGGCCTTGTTGGAGGAAGTGTGTCACTATAGGGGGGTGGGCTTTGAGGTCTCTTTTGCTCAAGCTTCCCTCAGGGTGACAGTCAGTTGATTTCCAGTTGCCTGCTAGATGTACCAGTACCAAGTCTGCCTGCATGCCATGATCCCCACCATGCTCTCTGTCGTGATGATAATGATCTGAATCTCTGACACTATAAGCAAGCAACCCCAATTAAGTGTTTTCTTTAGCCGGGCAGTGGTGTCCAACACCTTTAATCCCAACAGGAGAATCACTGTGAGTTCAAGGTCAGCCTGGTCAATAGATCGAGTTCCCAGATAGCCAGGCTGTTACACAGAGAAACCCTGTCTCAAAATCAACAAACAAAAATGTTTTCCTTTATAAGAGTTGCTGTGGTCATGGTTTCTCTTTACAGCAATAAAAACTCTAAGACACCAACCCTCCATGCTGGGCATGGATGAGGGGCCCTGGTAGGTGGCTAATTAAAACAATTACAGATACTGCTGGCATCCTAAAATGCAAACAGAGATAAAGCCAAGAAGACTGTAATTGTTGAGAGCATTTTCTTTCTTTCTTTACAAAAAATTATATTTTTACTTTTATGTGTGTGGTGTCTTCACTTCATGCATGCCTGTGCACTGCATGTTTGTGAAGTGCATGTGTATCTGTGCATTGCATGTGTATCTGTGCACTGCATGTGTGTCTGTGTACTGCATGTGTGTCTGTGTACTGCATGTGTATCTGTGTACTGCATGTGTGTCTGTGTACTGCATGTGTGTCTGTGTACTGCATGTGTGTCTGTGTACTGCATGTGTGTCTGTGTACTGCATGTGTGTCTGCACTGCATGTGTCTGTGCATTGCATGTGTGTCCGGTGCCTCATAGGCCAGAAGGTGGTGTCAGATCAACTCAAAAGGTGTTAAGGCCAAGTGGGCAATTTAACAAAATGAAGTTTAGGAATCAAAGCTAAAGTAGGCCTGGGGGGATACAGCTTAGTGTTGGAGTGTTTGCTGGCATGTGTGAGGCCTGGGTTCAAAGCCTGCGCCACCAACAAAACAAACTCCCCAAACCCCGAAATCCCAAACAAAACTTAGAATTCTGGCTTTATAGTAGGTGTAAAGTCCCACCACACACTTCCCCCAACTTCTCTTGCATAGCCATAGTGTATTTGTTAAAATGAAGAAATTAATATCAGTACAATAAAAAGCTGGACCTGGAGAGATTGCACAGTGGTTAGGAGCACTGGCTGCTTGCTCTTGCAGAGGTCCTGAGTTCAATTCTCAGCACCCACATGGAGACACATACAGGTGGTTGTGAGCCACTGGGTGCTGGGACCGTTTTTTAGGTCTTCTGGAAGAGCAGCTAACATTTTCTCATCATCTCTCCATCCCCAGAGCAGAACTATTACAGAACGATTCTCTGGAGTCCACCCAGAGCCCACGTGCGCAGCAGGGTGGGTGCGGAGGGGATCAATACCAACAGTAAGTGTGGCCCGGTTTATGAAGATTCAGACATAAAGCTCCAGGGATTGGGAGGACCAGGTGTGCCTGACCAGCTGGCAGAGCAGGTGGGGCACATCAGCACCCCTCTCACTTTGTCTACCAGTTAGCAGAGGAAATGGGAGATTTGTCCTAACACCCAGTCATTTCCCTCTTGTCCCTACTGACCGACCACCCAGCTAGGAAGCCACAGCCTAAGTCACTTAGTGACACCTTAAGGTGAGGTGGAGAACTGGCAGCTCACCCGCAAGAGTGGTCGACATGCGGAGACGGCCCCTGCCCCTCGGGGGGCGTGGTCACACGGAAACAAGAGACTAGACTTTGAGTGAGGGTCAGGTGATGCCTGAGGAAGCCATGGCTGTGGCTTAGCTGGCAGAGTGTTTGCCTAGCATGCGTGAGGCCCTGGTTCCATCTCTAAACCTTTAAACCCAGCATCTCAGGATGCTGAGGCTAGCCCCATCTCCATAGCGAGTTTCAAGCCAATGAGTACTATATAGTGAAACTCTCTCAAAATAAATACATGCAATTAAAAGAAAAATTAAGCGGGTCAAGCTTTTAAGAGATTGGTGGAGACGGCTCCCTCCCTCCCTCCTTTTCATCCGCTTCCTTTTGACACAACGAGCTGGGTCTGCAAATCTGTCCACTTATTTGATTGTGGTTCCCAGCTCTCACAGCTCTTCCGGATCCCTGTCTTCTTCCACTATCGAGATTTACATTTAAATGTAGGAGTCTGAACAGCCACTAGAGGTAATCAATGGGAAATGGCTCCCTCTTGGCCAATTGTAAGTGGAGTCATCACTGAAAACCAATTGTGCTGGCAGCTCTCGGGTCATGAGGAGCACACTCTGTCCCATTAGAGGGTCCAGCATTTACCGAGTCCCGGATCTATAAACAAGGGATACTTTATGTCATTTAAGTGAATTAAGGGATGGAGGATAAATTCCCAACACTCTTGGTGCAAAAAGGCCCAAATTTTAATAGCATTCCTTTTGGATAGTTACTATGACAGTTTTGTGTTGATGTTTATAAAGCTTAATATATTGTTGGATGGAGGGTTGGTGAATTTTATGGATGAATATTGACACCTCATTCAGAATCTAGCAGAATATGGTAGCCTCACCTGTAATTCCAACAGCTGGGAGGCAGACAAGAGGGTCACGAGTCCAAGGCTAGCCTCATCTACATAGTGAATTCCAGGACAACCTAGGGCTACACGACACCCTCCCCATCTCTAACCCTCTTACAAAAGAACATGAAAACTTGAAGGTTTTGTTTGTTTGTTTTTGACGGGTCTCAATTTGAGGAGGCAGGTGGGCTTTGAACTTGCAATCCTGCTATTTCAACCTCCTAGGTGATGAGATTATAGGAATATACCATTATGAGGAGCTGAGATTAAATTATGTGTCTCTGTGTGTGCATGTGTGTTTTTCTCTCTGTGTGTTTGTGTCTGCCTGTGTGTGTGTGTGTGTGCATGTATGTGTATGCATGCATGCATATGCCACACAGTATGTGGAAGTCAGAGGACAACCTGCAGAAGAAGTCAATTCTTTTCTTACACTATGTGGGTCCTCGGGCTTGAACTCAGGCTTGTGGCAAGTGTCTTTTCCCACCGAACTATCTGTATGGCCTGAGATTTTAAAATATTACCACTTAATGCAAAACTGTGGTCCTAGATAGACTGTATATGTGGGAAGGCTGTACCCTAGGCATGCTCACTCGTGGAGGTCAGAGGACAACTTGCAGGAATAGATCCTTTCCCTTCCATCACTCGGATTCCTGAGATTTTGACCAGCTAACACCTGGCGGCAGCCATCTACCTACTGAGCCCTATGGTCGGCCTTTTCTACCTTGTTTTTGAGATAGGGGCTCTTGCTGAACCAGGAGCTTGTGGTTTCAGAGAGATTACAGATCCAGGGAGTTCATCTCCCAGACCCCTGAGTAGGTTTTTAAAAAACTTCTCCACTGATGTCATGAAGCTGCTTATGCTGTAGTGTGATTGGCTTTTCTAAATTAGCACAGAAGTTAACCAAATGGTACCCATCATGAGAACACAGGAGACAAACTCCTTGCAAAAGTCACGAGCACATGCAGAACCTTTGGCCCAGTAATTCAACGTTGGGGAATACCATGGAAGGAAATAATCCTATCCACAGAAAATGTTTCATGCATTCAAATAACAAACATACATTCTTCTTAATTACACATCTAGGGCACTGGTCAGATGCACCTGGGTTTGATACCAGCATCCATGAAAAGCCAGGTATAGCAGGGCCAATCTGTAACCTTGACCAGGGCATGTGGAGACAGGAGAATTCCTGGGGTGGCAATGTGGCTGAGCTCTGTGTTCAGCCAGGGACTTTGTCTCAAGAAAGTGAGTCAGTTCAGTGAATCTATATGCAGAGAGGGAAGACAAGACCAGGCTACAGAAACACATAGAGACAGCTGACCTGAACAAGGAGAAGCTAATGGGCCCCCCCCAGACTGATAGCTGGGAATCCAGCATTGGACCGACTAAGAACCCCCTGAACATGGGTCTCAGTTAGAAGGCCTGGGCAGTCTAAGGGACCTCGGACAGTGGAACCAGGATGTATCCCTTTGGGGGCACATCCCCCATGGAGGGATACTCCCTTAACCTAGAGACAGGAGAGAAGTCCTAGTCCCTACTCCAAATGACTTGATAGATTTAGATGACCCCTCCTGGAAGGCATCACCCTACATGTGGAGTTGAGGGGGATGGGACAGGAGGGTGGTTGGGGGGCATAGGAGGGAGAAGAGAGGGAAAGAGGGAGGGAAGGAGAGGGAACTGGGATGGATATGTAAAAAAAAAAAAAAAAAAAAAAAAAAAAAAAAAAAAAGTAAGTCCGAGGGACCAGAGATGACAGCTTAGCGGTTAAAACTGAGTACTGCTCTAGCTTGAGTCCCAGACCCACAGGAGGTGGCTCACAACCGCCTGTAACTCCAGCTCTGGGGGACCTGACACCTTTCCCTCACATCACCTCACCTCACCTCACCTCACCAACATCTGCAGTCATATAGAAGAAAATGTGAGGGGAAAACCTCAAACATGAGGAAAAAGAGGAAAAGAAAAAAAGATGCCAGGGTTTCTCTGTGTAGCCCTGGCTGTCCTGGAACTTGCTATGTAGACCAGGCTGGCCTCGAACTCAGATCCACCTGCCTCTGCCTCATGGTGCTGGGATTAACGGCATGCGCCACCACTGACCATTGCTGCTGCATGGCCCTTATGCATACCCATTTCCACCGCTTCTATTTACATTTTGATTTTGCTCTGTTTTGTCTTCCTTGTGAGACAGGGTCTCACTATGTAGACCAGGCTGGCCTGTAATTCAATAGTAGAGCAGGCTGGCTTTGAACTCAGGGAGATCTGCCTGCTTCTACTTCCAGAGTGCTGGCATTAGAGATGTGTGCCACCATACCTGCCTTAAAAAAGAATCTATATATTCATTGTGTGTTTGGTGGGATGCAATCGGAGGCCAGGGGACAGTCTGAGGGCTTTGGCTCTCTCTTCCCACTATGTGGGTCCTAGGTTGTCAGTATTGGCATCAAGCACCTTACCCAAGGAGCTATCTTGCCAGCCCAAGCTTAGAAATTTTAATACGCTCATCAGTTTGGAAATACACCGCCCAATCTTTTTTTTTTTTTTTTTAAAGACAGGGTCTATCTAGATAATCTTGGCTGGCCTGGAACTTGTGAAAACCCTCCTGCTTTGGCTTCCTGGGTGTTGTGAATCAAGGCATGAGCCATCATACTTGGCTTTGGACAGTTCATTTTCTGGACTAAGTCTTTGATGGTGGTGCATGCCTTAAACCCAGCACATGGGAGGCAGAGGTAGGAGGATGTGACTTCGAGTCCAGCCTGGTCTACAGAGCAAATCTCAGGACAGCCAGGGCTACACACAGACACCTTGTCTCAGGGAAGAAGAATAAGGAAAAACAAACAAACAAAAAACAAAAACAAACAAACAAAAAAAGACAACTCAGTGTCCAACACTAATGGCCACTTGGCATCCGGAGAGTTTTGTTAAGTAAATCCACCAATATGCAGACACCAGAGGCTAAGCTACAAGCTTCATGCTGTAACCAGATGACAGCTACTATCTGCCTCCTGGAGGAGAAAGAGGAAGTACTGTGTTTAGGAGTTTAGGGGTAACAGCCTAAGTCAGCCTTAATGGCCTATCACATACAAGTTGATTCTTATGTTTGTCTGCAGACCTACAAAAGTCACAAGTGCTTACCAATACAACCCAAATCAGTCCAGATGGGGGCTGGTGAGATGGCTCAGCTGGTAAAGGAGCTTGCAGCTAAGCCTGATGATATGAGTTCAATCCCCAGAACCATAGGATGGACAGAGGGACTGCATTGACTCTTGAAAGCTGTCTTTTATCTCTACACCCATGAGGTGACCCACAGTGCTCCCCCTCAAGATCCCGGGGAGAGAGAAAGAAAGAGACACACAGAGAGAGACAGAGAGAGAGACAGGGATATAACAAAAACATTAAAATAAAAAGGATGGACAACAGCAGAGGAATAAGCCCTGAGGGCAGCCCCTGCTCTCCAGGTGCATTCGCACACATGTGTGCACACCTCTCCCCAAGCATAGGCACAATTGTGTGTACACGGAGATACACAAAGGGAAGGCTGTTCCCACGCTAACAAGTCCACATTGCCCTCAGAGTGTGGATCACATCTTACAGAATCTCTTCCAGGCTTTAATTCACCACAGGGAGCTGCCTCCCAGCATCCTTTGCAGCACAATGATGGCGAGATTGGATGGAGACAAGCAAATACCAAAAAGCAATTTTCTAGCCGTCGTCAGGGGAGGGAGGACGGTCTGCCTCTCTTTAGAGTTTAGGTTGTCACCCAGGGCCTGATGCTGGAGGTTGGACACAGGGAAAAGGCAGCCAGAGCCCTGAGCCTGAGGTAATCCCTCAGCCAGCCAGAGGCAGGGAGGAGTTTCCGACAGGACACTCCACAACCCATTATCACAGCAGGTGGCTTCCGGTGAGCACAGCAGGGATTCCCAGGGCCTGAGGGAAAACAGCTGTCGGTCAAAGGGCACTGGTGTTCAGCTGTGAGATGACCGCAGGCTGGGTCCCAGGGAAGGTGTATCGAGAGTGTGATGGGGGCCGCTTCTGGTCATGGTGATACTGGTCCTCAGGTAGGGCCAGGCTGGCACACTGGATGTGCTGCTGGACTTGTACACTCTGCCCAGTAGGTATTTTTTTTTTTTTAAAGTTCCTTTGGGATTGTTCTGTCACCATCTGCCCAGATCTGTCACTCTAAGGACTGCCACTGAATGCAGGGACAAGCTGGGAGGCTCTGCCAGGGACAGAAACCAATTCTGCATAAGTGGGGAGTCCATGCCCTGTGACTAAGCGCAGAGAGGGGCCTCAGGTGCATGGTAAAGGCTGGGCTGAAATCTCAGTGATTAAGACAAACCTGTAACACAGATCTGTAAAAACAAACAAACAGAATTAGGGGTGGTGGAGATGGCTCCGTTGGGAAGTAGCAGCTACCCAAGCATGGGGGACTCCAGCTCTGTCCCTAGAACCCACATCAAGCAGGCAGGAGTGTGGTGCGGAGAGACCCCCAGTGGGTCCCTGCACACTTCCTCCAAACTCAGTTCTCTGCACCCATGTCGTGTGGCTCTCAAATGTCTGGACGCCATCCCCAGGAGACCCGATGCTTCTTCTGGCCTCCACAACACTGCATTTATGTGACATGTATACCCTGTCTCTCACACACAAATGAAATACATACAATGAAATTGGGGGTGTATTTCTTGCTCTACTTGGGAGGTAGAGGCAGGAGGATCGGATCAAGAGTTCAAAACTAATCTCAGGCTACAAAGGAAGTTCAAGGCCGGGCTATCTAAGATACCCCCATGAAAACAAAAAGCCGGTAGAGACAGTACTGGGGTTGAGGGTTGGGAAGAGTTGTCATAAACAGAAGGATCCCTGGGGGCTGGAAGGCCAGCCAGCTCTAGCCTAAGCACTGGGCCTCATGCCAGTGACAAACCTTGTCTCAAAAGCCTGGACGGCATCTGAGGAGTAACATCCACAGTTGACCTCCGTGACACACATACATCTGCACAAACATGGTTGGTGCATGCGCACGTGACACAGGTGCATGCACGTGTACACACAAACACACACACACAGAAGAGGAAAGGAGAGAGAGAGAGAACCCTACATAAACCAGCACTACACACTTTATATGAGGAACCTAAATGTGCATTTGCAGGACCTGTCTCATGCAATTTGCAAGCAAACCCTGGGACAGGATCAGAGTGGTGACTCATGGGGCTGTTGTTCACTCATGCTTAGGAAATATTGCTTGGGGCTGGGGAGATGGCTCAGTGGCTAAAGAGCTCTGGCAGCTCTTCCAGAGGCCCTGAGTTTGATTCTCTCTTGGTTTTTCCGGACAGGGTTTGTCTGTAGCTTTGGAGTCTGCCCTGGAACTCGCTCTGTACACCAGTCTGGCCGCAAATTCACAGAGATCCACCTGCCTCTGCCTCCCAAGTGCTGGGTTAAAGATGTGCACCACGATAGCCCTGCCAGAGTTTGATTCTCTGCTTCGACATCGCCGGCCTTTAACTCCAGCGATAGGGGAATCGGATGCCCTCTTCTGGCCACCCTGGGTAACTGCGTTAAGGATATATACACCCTCAGGGCTTGAATGTGGCTTGGCTGACAGACTAGCATGCACTGAACCCCGCGATCGGTGCTGTGCGCCACATTGCCAGCATTCAGGAGATGGGGGCAGGGGGATCACGAACACAGGTCTTATTAGGGCTGGCCTGAGATACATGATTATGTGACTGTCTGAGAAAGAGGAGGAGGAGAGGGAGGAGAGAAAGAGGAAATGCAAAACAGCCGCCACCCAGTCAGCATTCTTTCTGGCTCCTGGGTTGCCACCCCTTACCTTGTACCTGATGTTAGGGCCCCTCCCTGGTTCCTGCTCTGGAGAGGATCCAGGAGCCCGGGCCAGCCTGGGCAACTCAGAGATGGGGCTTAAACATCATTTGGTCATGGGATGGCACCAAGAGTTGAGGCTGCTTTCCTCTTGACATTGCCATAAGGCAACCAGGGAAGGAGTGAGAGTTTGTACCCTGCCAGCTCTTAACTCTGCTGAGGTGAATAGAGAGAAAAGGACACCAGTCTCCCAGCATGCGCCCGGACCCCAGCTGACACCAGGCAGCCCCTTCCTTCCCTAAGCGCTTCGCTTCCAAACCTCTATATCCCTCCTTTTGGTTTTCCCCCATTGAGACAGGCTGGCTTTGAATTCATGAGCCCCAACCCCCACTGGGGGATTCTAGGCAGAGGCTCTGTCACTGAGCCACACCCCAACCCTCACTGGGGGATTCTAGGCAGAGGCTCTGACACTGAGCCACACCCCAACCCTTCACTGGGGGATTCTAGGCAGGGGCTCTGTCACTGAGCCACACCCACAGCCTGCCTCTTGGAGTTTCCTTTGTTCTTCAGACTACAGAAATTTCTCCTCCCGTCCCCTCTGCCAACACTAGATGTAGTCATCCCACTTCCAAAAGTCTAACCGTGTAGCTAATGAGACACAGTTTTTGTTTTCTTTCTCAAGGGTTCTGTAGTCCAGGTTGGTTTTAAACTCTTGACCTTCCTGCCTCCATCTCCCAAGTACTGGGATAATAGAAGCACACCACCCCTATGTCCAGCTCACGTAAGAAATTCTATTAAACAAGGGCAGGTTTGAAGAAAACCAGCTGGGGCAGAAAACACAAAATTCTGGATGACTCACAGGTCAATCCTACACTGGCGCTTTGCTTTGAGTACCAGATCTGATGGGAGGATTGAGTTAGGTTTTCAGTTGTGCAGATCAGGATACTGTGTATGTCTCGAAAGACACCAGTCTTGGGCTGCTCCACTCCCCTGCGTGCCTCCCACCCCCCCACAACCCTGTTCAGGACTCCCTGGCTGGGTCCCAGATTTTCTTTCTTCATTTGAGTTTCAAATTCTGTAACATCCGACTGTTAGAGCTAGCTTGATCTCTGGCGCCACCATCAGTTCAAACTGCATTTCGCTTCACTGGGAGACTAATTCACTGGGAAATCCTAGGAGCCTTTGCATCAATTACTGACTCTGGCGGGGGAGGGGACAGAAACCTACCACAGCCTGTTTATAGACGACTGTAAAAACAATCACATCCCTTTATAGAGAAGTTTTCTTTTTTATTAAAAAAAAAAGAGAAAAGACAGCGCAAATGTATAAGGCAAACACTAACGGCCACTACCCAGTTTAAGAAAGAACTTTACCATACCCCTTGACGAAGCACAGACTCCTTTCCCTCACACAGCTCAGGTTAGATGCAGTGTTAAGGGCTTGCCAGCTTAATAACTCCATCAGAGACCGGTCAGTTCTTAATCACGATCCTTGAGAAGCAACTCTCCCCACGGGACGGAGAAGCGCTTAGCATTCCCCACCTTTGAACGACCCAAATGCTTACAGGGAATCTGCTGGGCTGTGGGCAATGCCTCCGTGGTCTCGCTTTGGCACCTCTGACCTCCTGGCTGGGTCAGCTGCTCCCTTGCTGGAGGGTGCAGAGGTCGGGGCTGCAAGGTCCTCCCCATGGTGCCACTATGATGGGCTGGCAGCAGCTTTGTTCAGATTCCTGAGACCGCTCATGCTGCCCTAGAGGTCACGGCTGGGCTCCAGAGTGTTCTCCAGCTGCGCCACTGTGGTCAGGTGTCCGAGCTGCCCCTGGAGCAACAGTTTCTGAGGGGAACGTGATCAGGTTCGAGCTCTTATTCTCACCCCAGTCACTGTGCTGCTTCCGATGGCACCTCAGAGAGTCGTCCCTGACAAAGGAGGCCCCACACTTGTCACACTGGAAGGCCCTCTGGGTGACAATCTTGGCCACGTGGTGGGGGCCACCCTCCGGGGACCCATCCTTGCCCCTGTGGGGCCCCGTTCTCGGTCTTGGCCCCTTCCCTGTGCACTTTGTCGATGTGTTTGGCCAGGCTGCTGGGCCGCTTTGTGTCAAAGCTGCAGAAGTCACATTTGAAGGGCCGGTCCTTGCAGTGGACCCTACTGGGTGCACTCCGCAGGCGGCAGGGCTGGAGCAGGAGTAGTTGCACTCGGGACATTTCTCGGGATGGTCAGCCTGATGCAGTCGACTGTGCTCCAGCAAGTCGGCCCGGCCCCGGCCCTGGAAAGCACAGTGCAGACACTTGAAGGTGTGCTTGATGCGGATGTGCATCTGAGGTTTGCCTTCATGGTGCAGCGGACGTCACAGAACTCGCACTTGAAAGGCTCTCCCGAGTGCACGATCATGTGCCGCTCAAGTCCGAGCTGATTTTGAACTTGGCGCTACAGAGCTAGCACTGGAAGGGGTGTCCCCTAGCAATGGAAGGTGGGATTACATTAGCGTGGGCAGGTGACAGAATTCTCACTTAGACATGCATGATATACCTGGCCAGGAGACAGCTGGTCTTTCGAACTAGGGCCTCAACTTCCCGATAATGAAAGCAGTTCCGGTGTATAGTAACTCAGCACTGTTAGCCTGTTTTATACACGAGGTAACTGGTGCTCAGAGAACTCAAGTGGCAGGGCCCAAACTTATGTACCATGCCCCACCAGTCCACACTTAATTACACTTGGGATCTAGAATCACAGTATATGTTGTGATGAGTTCTCCAAATAAGATTTACAGGCACAGGCTGGCAAGTTGGCTCAGTGGTTAAGAGCACTGGGTTGGTCTTGCAGAGGCCCCATGCTCAGTTCCCAGCACCTACATGGCAGCTCATAATCACCTGTAATTCCTGTTACAGGTACTCTTGACACCCTCTTCTGGCCTCCACGAGTACTGCACACATGTGGTGCGTATACATACATAAGTAAAATACCCATACACATAAAATATAAATAATTTGTGTGTGTATGTGCGCACGCACGCGTGGAGAGACAGGGTATTTCTGTGCTATAGCCCTGGCTGCTTAAATTTTCTTTGTAGACTAGGCTGGCCTCGAACTCACAGAGGTCTACTGCTTTTGCCTCCTGAATGCTGAGATTAACTAAGAGGTTGAGGCTGGAGGATCATTGTGAGTTTGAGGTCAGCTTGGGCTACAAAAGTAAGATCTTATCTCAGAAAGCCAAAATAATGGTTAAAAAAAAACCAAAAAAAAACAAACAAAACCAAAACCCAAAAGCTAAAAAGTCGGGCCCCAGGTTAGGGAAATAACTCAGAGAGTGAATTTGCTTGGAGAATCTGAGTGTAGATCCCCAGAGTAAGGATTCAGGCATTATGCTGGCCTGCCCCTGTCACCTGGCAGAATGCACCTTAGGCAGTACTCTGGTCAGCCCAGGGTCCATGAGTACTAGTCTGCAGGCAGGTGTAAAGGACCCCCTTAAAAGTCAGACCCCTGCCCATTTACGCTCTTTGCTTTCTCTTTGTCTTCTCTTTCTCTCTCTCCCTCTCCCCCCTGCTTTCATTGGCCCTTAACCACTCCCCCCCCTCTGCTTCTCTCCCCCCTCTCTCTTCCCCCTCTCTCCTTCTGTTCCGGTGTCTCTATGTCTCTTCCCTTCTCCCTCGCCTCCCCTTTCTAAATACACTCCTCGTTTAAGCTCTGTCTGCCTGACATGTTATTCCCTTACACCCTCGGTCATCCTCCCCCGCTATGCAACCCTGCTATGCCTCCCACGTGGTCCCTTACCTTGGGACTCCACTGACTCACTCGACCACCCCTCCCCAGCTTCTTCAGCCTTTATTCCTATAACTGTAACTAAAGAACAATACCCAGTGTCAGGTTAAAGCATGATGTAAGTGTTTACAGTCCCAGTGCTGGCACAGTACAGAGTGTTAGCTTCAGTGAGAAAACACCGCTCAACAACAACAACAACAATAATGATGATGATGACTGATGATGATGATAAATGTGGTGAGTAATAGAGGAAGAGATCCAGTGTTCACCCCTGGCCTCTTTCTGTCCCAAGTATAAATATTTATACAGATCCATACACATACACATACCCCCCACACATGCATATGCACACATATATTTTAAAAGACACAAAATTTCTATTCTGTCTGTGAATTGCCATAGCTTTGTAATTTTCATATTTCCACTTCAGAATTAAAGTACAACCTACTTGTTTAGACTAAATACATGCTACTGTGAGAGCCAAATACTGTACCAAGGTTACACCACTACTAGCATGCCACAGTGCCTGGTGTCACTACTACCAAATGAAACAATTGTTTTCCTTGTGTACTCACCTCCAGGCATGGTCTAGCTTGCCTACTTTTTCTTGAGGAAAAAGTTAATCTCATGCAATTTTTAAGCCATCTAGTCTCTTAGGTCTTTTGAAAGGGGTTTCATAATTTCCTCGGTACTTAGGTTTTTTTTTTTTTTGTTTTCCTTCTTCTTTTTCTTATTATGCTGTCTGTCATCCTGACTTTTCTCTTTGTTGCATTACCAGTTAGCTATACTCAGACAGTCATATGTAAAATATTTTGTGGCAGATTTTACCACCTGTTTTGTATGAGTGCATCTATCCTGGTGGCTGAGAGAAAAGTCTTGAATATACTCTATTCCCTCCTGCACATGGGATAGTTTTGCTGGTATAGAACTCTTGTTCAAAGTTGTTCCTTTGGGACTAGTGAGACAACTCAGCTGTCAAGAGCACTTTCTGTTCTCAGAGGTTTGGTTCCCAGAGCCAATGTGGCAGCTCACAGCTTTAACTCCAGTTTCAGGAGATCCAGTGTCTTCTTCTGGACACATGATGTGTATACAGGCAAAGCACCCATACACACATAAAATGAAAATAAGTAAATCTAAACAAAAATGTCAACCCCAAGTCTTAGGGCATTTCTCCACTGTCTTTAGGGAACCTATATTACGCCAAAACTTTTCCTAGCTGAGTCTAAGGAAGGTACTTTCTTACCTCTTCTTTTATACTGATTAACACCTTACCAGCTTTTTCATTCTCTTGGCTTTTTAGAATTGCTAGATTCTTTTCTCTTTCTTTCTTTCCTTTCTTTCTTCCTTTTTTTTTTTTTTTTTTTTTTTTTTTTTTTTTTGAGACTGGGTTTCTCTGTGTAACAGCCCTAGCTGTCCTAGAACTCACTCTGCAGACCAGGCTGGTCTCAAACTTATAGACATCCACCTGCCTCTGCCTCCCAAGTACTGGGATTAGAGGTGTTCAATTGAGTTCCAGGACAGCCAGGACTGCTACACAGAGAAACCCTGTCTCAAAAAACAAACGAACAAAAACCAAACCAACCAAACAAACAAGGAATGGTGCTTCCCAGTGAGACTCAAAAACTTCATTTGCAAGGAGCTATCTCAATAGGAGATAGCTCTGAGTCAGGGATGGGAATGTGTGTCTACCTCTCTTTCCAGCTCTAGGACTCCACTGGTGCAGGCCCGCGCAGGCCCTGTGCATGCTGCCCCAGTCTCTGTGAGTTCATGCATGCATCGTCCCTGCTGATTTAGAGGGCCTTGTTTTCTTGGCGTCCTCACCCCCCCAGCAGCTCTGTCTGTAATTCATGCCTCTTTGTTTTTATCATCTCCTCATGGACTTTACCTGCATTTCTGATGGCAGTAGACATGGATTCAGCAAAGCCCTTTTCTAATCTTCTAAGTACTCTCATGGCACTAAGTGAAGCAGGTCATAATCCTTGGCTGAATTAACGGAGGAGGAAACTGCCTTAATCAGGAGATATATGGATATCATGGCTTCACCTGCAGCTCAGTAGGCTGAGCAGTGTTGCCATTTGGCAATGGCTTCTCCCGGGCTCATTGTGGCCTTGGATGTCTAAACCCCAGTTCCAAGTCCAGAGTTCTCAGGGCACTGGGAAGGCTGGCTCCCAGTACCATGCGTGGCTCAATCTGTCCATGGAATACAGCTCTCTTTACTCAATTAAAGTCTTGAGTCTTTGAATAGACTACTGTTCCTCTTGCACACGCGATAGTTGTGCTGGCTATGGAATTATTCGTTTAAAGTCAAAGGTTTAAACTCTGCCACATAGAGGGTGTGGTGGTTTGCAAGAAAATGGCCCCCATAGGAAGTGACACTATTAGAAGGTGTGGTCTTGCTGGAGAAAGTGTGTCACTGTGGGGATGGACTTTGACACAAGCTGTGCCCAGTAACACAGTTCACTTCCTGTTGCCTGTGGGTCAAGATGTAGGACTCTTAGTTCCTTCTCCAGCACTATGTCTGCCTGCATGCCTCTGTGTCCCTCCATGATGATGAAACTGTAAGCAATCACCTAATTAAATGTTTTCCTTTATAAGAGTTACTATGGTCTAAGTGACCCCAAAAATTCTACCAGGGAACTGTGACAACTGATAAATGCCTTCAGTAGAGTAGTATGATACAAGATCAAACAAACAAACAAACAAAAAACAGTAGCCCTCCTATATACAGATGATAAATGGGCTGAGAAAGAAATCAGAGAAACATCACCCTTTACAATAGCCACAAACAACATGAAATATCTTGAGGTAAACTCTAACTCAACAAGTGGAAGACCTATATGACAAGAACTCTTAAGTATTTAAAGAAAGAAATTAAAGAAGATATCAGAAAATGGAATGATCTCTAATGCTCTTGGATAGGTAGGATTAACGTAGTAAAAATGGCCATCCTACCAAAAGCAATTTACAGATTCAATGCAATAGCCATCAAAATCCCAGCAAAATTTTTGGCAGACCTTGAAAGGACAATACTCAACTTCATATAGAAAAACAAAAGTGCAGGATAGCCACAACAATCCTGTATAATAAAAGGAACTTCCGGAGGCATCACCATTCCTGACTTCAAACCTTACTATAGAGCTCCCTGTAATGAAAGTAGCTGTGTAGCTGGGCAGTGGTGGCGCATGCCTTTAATCCAAGCACACAGGAGGCAGAAACAGGTGCATCTCTATGAGTTTGAGGCTAGTATGGTCTACAGAGTGAGTTTCAGGACAGGCTCCAAAGTTACAGAGAACCCTGTCTCAAAAAAACCAACCGAACAAACAAAATAAAACAAAACAAAACAACAATACCTCCCCCAGCTTGGTGGCATAAAAACAGACAGGTGGACCAATAGAATTGAACTGAAGAACCTGAAATCAATCCACTCACCTATGAACACCTGAAAAAAAAAAAAAAAAAAGAAAAAGAAAAAAAGAAGCATCTTCAACAAATGTTGCTGACATAACTGGATGTCGACATGTAGAAGATTGCAGATAGATCCATGTCTATCCCACGTACAAAAGTCAAGTCCATATGGATCAAAGACCTCAAAATAAAACCAACCACACTGAACCTTACAGAAGAGAAAGTGGGAAGTAGCCTTAAATGGGAGACTACTTCCTAAATATAACACCAGTAGCATAGAGACCAAGAGCAATAATGAATAAACGAGACCTCCTGAAACTAAGAAGCTTCTGTAAAGCAAAGGACGTGGTCAACAAGTCAAAATGACAGCCTACAGAATGGGAAAATGTAACAAGAATTAATAAATGACCCAGAGACAGATATTGGGGTTCAGGTTGAAGATCAGGGAAGCAAAGCAGCCAAGCTACCACAGAGCTCTTACTTCTAACTGGGCTGGGGTGTTCCTATTTTCAACGTGGCTGGAGAATGAATGCCTGACACTGAGACTTGCTCCTGTCTCATACATGTCCCTAATGCTGGGTTTAAAGACATGTGATCCCAGGTGCTGAGATCATTTTTGTGTGAGCTGTTTCTCTTTAGGACTGGATCAATCTTGTATAGATCTGGAGGCCTTGGACTCAGAGATCCATCTACCCTTGATCCTGAGTCCTAGGATTAAAGGTGTGAGCCACCACCTCCCTAGCTTCTGGCTTCTAGTATTAAAGGTGTGTGCCTGGCTTCTATGGCTTGTGGCTGAGTTTGCTTTCTGAATCCTCAGGCAAGCTTTAATAAATCACAAATAACACATCACTATGGGAAAAGATCTTTACCAACCCCACATCTGACAGATGACTCAAGATATACAAAGAACTCAAAAGACCAGACATCGAAAGACCAAATAATCTAATATAAAAAATGAATCTAAAAAGAGAATTCTGAACAGAGGAATCACAAATGGTTAAAAGACACTTAAGGAATTGCTGAACATCCTTAGTCACCAGAGAAATGCAAATAGAAACAATTCTGAGATACCATCTAATACCTGTCAGAATGGTCAAGATAAAAACCATCTATAACAGTTTATGCTGGAGAGGATGTGGAGAAAGGGAATACTCCTTCATTGCTGATGGTAGTGCAAACTTGTACAGCTGCTTTGGAAATTAGTATGGTGGTTTCTCAGAAAATTGGGAACCAACCTACCTCAAGACCCAGCAATACCACTTTTGGGCATATGCCCAGAGGATGCACACTCATACCACAAGGACATCTGCTCAACCATGTTCATAGCAGCATTATTCATAATAGTCAGAACCTGCCCCTCAACCAAAAAAAATAGGTAAGAAAAATGTGCTACATTTACACAATGGAGTACTACTTAGCAGTAGAAAATAATGACATCTTGAAATTTGCAGGCAAATGGACAGAACTAGAAAAAGCCATCCTGAATGAGGTAATCCAGACCCAGAAAGGCAAATATAATATGTACCCACTCTTGCTGTGGTCATGGTATCTCGTCACAGCAATTGAACCCTAACTAAGACTCAGGGTCTTATGTATTGCACTGGCCTTGCTCTTCAACCCTGATCTCCAGAGCTGCTTTCATCTCCCATGTGCTGAGCAGCAGGGGTGTACCACACACCTGGTTTATGCGGGGCTGTGGATGAAACCCATGGCTTCGTGCATGCTAAGCAATTGCTCTAATAACTTGGCTACATTCCCAGCCTTTCTTTGTTGTTGTTTTTTAGAGACAGGGTTCTATGTGCAACAGCCCTGGCTGTCCTGGAACTCACTCTGTAGACCAGGCTGTCCTGGAACTCACTGAGATCCACCTGCCTTTGCTTCCCGAGTGCTGGGATTAAAGGCGTGCACCACCACTGCCCAGCTGAACTCAGTTTTAAAAACCAACACATTCCCATTGTCTCACCATCTTCTATGAGTTTACTGAAATGCTTGTATCTCACTGTGGTTACCTCACCCCTTCCACCTACTCTGTGTGTGTATGGGTGCGCATTATGATGGTCTTGGAACATTAGTCTTGGGAAGTCCTACCAAGAAGGAGAGGAAAACCTTCCAGAACAAGACATGTGGGGTTTGCAACTGCATCCAACTGATCTGAACACGCTGCATCAAGTCAGATTCCAACTCCCCATATTTCCACGGGCAACTCACCTCAGTGGCTTGTGTCTTAAGGAGGCGCAGGCGAAGAAACAGAGAAAGTAAAGCGGGGGGGGGGGGCTCTGGGGAGGGGGCTTACCTGTGTGCGAGCGCAGGTGCACCGTGAGCTGGCTGGAGTTGCGGCTGGGCGTAGGGGCAGAGCTGGCACTTGTACGGCCGCTCGTCCGGTGGATGCGCAGGTGCTTCTTGAGGCTGCTGCTGTCCCACAGCTCGAATGCACAAGTGGCACTTGTGTGGCTTCACGCTCGTGTGGCAGCGCATGTGCATGGTCAGGGTTGTCCTTCCGGCTGAAGCACTTATCACAGAACTCACACTTGTGCGGCTTGTCGCCTTCAAACACATAAGCAGTCAAGGTCATAGGGTTTTCTTGGTTGGGGTTAGGTCTTGTTATTACGATAAAATACCCATGTCATCAGCTTGGTGGCAAATGCTTTACTTGCTAAGCCCCCCCCCCCAAGCCTCCCCCGCAGCATGGCACACAGGCCAGGCTGTCCTCAAATTCTCATTGTAGCTGAGGCCTTGAACTCTTGATTTCTCTTACTTCAGTCTCCTGAGTGCTGGGCTACCGGTGTCCACCACCGTGCCCGCCCTCTTACCGTGTCAGTTAAGAGATACGAAGAGCCAGACCCGATGCTGTGACCTCGAGGAAGCATCCCACCTCTCACCTGAAGGATCAGACCTTCCCCAGGTTCCCTATCCCCAGCATGTTTATACCAAGTAGCTAAACACCATCAGAGCTTCAGCTTCTCTAGGTCACCTAAGCACACGAGGACAATTGAGTTTGGGTCTCCTTTTCCTCTGCCCACTAGATGGCAGCAGTGCAAACCCCCCCCCCCCCCCCATGAGTGCTCCAGCCATCCTCAGGATACCTTCTGGCTCTGGATTGGCAAAGCCTCCTGGTCCCCACGTTTCCAGGGATGCCTGGGGCCTCATCTGCTGAGGTGGAACTTACGGGAAGCCGACCCTCCCCTTCATCCCCCGGCCGCCTACAGCTCCCAGTCTATTGGCGCAGAAGCCAGCAGAAGGTCCAGAGGCTCTGCGATCTCAGCTGCTGCTCCAGGTGGACCTGGGGCAGCGGCGCCATCCCCAGAGCCATATCTTGCGCCCTCTGGAAGCCGGGGCAGCCATTAAATCTCCACCCATTTCACTATATCAGAAGGGCTCTGTTCCTGGGCTATGGGCAGACGGAGGGTGCTGCTGTAGGCTATCCCCAGTCTTAATCTTGTTTTTCATTGCAGAGATTCACAAGTTGGGACCTTGGCAGAGCCCCCTCTAAAACAAAGCCCAAAAAGGAAACGATCGGATTATGTTTAACGTAGGAGGCACAGTTTAAGAAGTACAATTGAGAAAACAAACAAACAAACCAAAAAATTGCTAAACACACAGTTTTTTTCTTTAAGGGAGAAAACGATGCCCGGTTAGCTGGAGGCTAAGTGGATATTGTCTAACGACCTGGGGATCTTTTGCTGTTCTATGGAGCCTGCCTTCACCTGAATCCCACAGAGGCCCAGCATTGTTTAGGCTCTAATCCTGAGTTTTTATCTCCCAGTGAATAGATCCCACTCTGGTGAAAGAGGCCCCCCATGTACTTTGCATCCTCCATCGATAGACTCCATCCTTATGTTTATTACAAATCACCCTTCCTGCTGATCCGTTTGTCAGTCAGTAGAGCCCATTCTCCACCCTGTAGCCCACAGACACTTTGCCATAGAGAAGGTGGACTTTGCAAGGGTTCCCAAGTGGAGCCATCCTGAAGCCAGACGTAACAATTGTCACCTGGAGACTTCCCCCAAAGTTTACATGTATAAGAAAAATAAACCAGGTTGGAGAGATGCCTCAGCGGTTAAGAGCATGGGCTGCTAGAGGACCCAGGTCAATGACAGCTCACAATTGTCTGTAACTCCAGTTCTAGGGGATCCAACACCCTCATGCAATATATGAAGGCAAACACCAATGCACATAAAAGATTTAGAAAGGAAGGAAGGAAGAAAGACAGACAAACTGCTTGGGTTAGGCTGTGCAAGTTTTTGACCCCAACCTGCTTATCTCCATGGATCTGGCTGTGACATTTGCAGGACACTCACTAACAAGGTAAGACACTCAACCTGCTTCCATTCACAGCCAATGAACCAACACTCTGGCCCTGACAAGCACTCAGAGGGCACTCTTTAAAGAGCCAGACAGTAGCTGTTTGGGGCTTTGGGGCACCAGGCTGTGCCCTCAGAGCCACCACTGTAGATCATTAGCACAGGATAGCCAGACATTGGGTCTGGCAGTGGTTGGGAGCCCTTGGGTTGAAGCTCACAGAGTCTGTTGCAGAGAGAGGTATGTCCAGCCCATGCAGCAGGGTGTAGCTATGAATGAGGACCCAGCAAAGTGTCCCGGAATTTTTTTTCCCTGTAATTTCAGCATGTGGTTCTGCCACTATTGACAATACTCTGCCACTGTGTCAGAAGGTTGGACATGGGGCTAGAGAGATGTCTCAGTGGGTTAAGAGCACTGACTACTCTTCCAGGGGACTGAGGTTCAATTCCCAGCACCCACATGGGAGCTCACAGCTGTCTGTAACTCCAAGATCTGACACCGTCATGCAGACATATATGCAGGCAAAGCATCAATGCACATAAAATAAAAATTGTTTTAAAAAGTTGCATATGACAGTAAGTCAGACAGCAACTCACGGCTACCCTTCGTATGTGTCTTGAAGCAAAAGCTTTGCTGCATCCCGAGCTTTGTCAAGGGCATCCTGACATCATTCCCTTCTTGTTCCAAGCCCCACTTCCTAAGTTATATGCTCCCGGCCAGACACCCCACCCCCTTGTTCACTCCCTGGGTCCCTGACCTGAACCCAATCCACTACCTTGTATTTTCCTCAACTGCTAAGTGAACGGATACGCACCCGTGTGGATTCTTACATGGCGAACCAAGTCCTTCATGCCATGCACCGTCTTGAAACGACAACCTAGAAGAGAAGGAAAGCTGGCTCCCCAGAATGCCCAGTGTCTGATGGAAGCCCACCCATGCCATCATTTTCCGCCTTTTTCAGTGCAGATGTCCAACAAATGACAACCCCAACGCTTTCTCACAACTGATTAGTCTGAGGCTGTGTCCCGCATGAGGCTTGGCAGGCAGCCACTGAGACACACCCCTCAGCCCTCACGGGGTCTCCTTCCTCCGCCCCTCTCTCACAGTATCTGGCTGGACTGAACTCACTGAATTGTTCTCAAGCTACTAATCCTCCTGCCTCTGCTTCCTGACTGCTGAGATTCCCACATCCATTCCTTCTGCACTTAAAGAAATATTTTTATCTTATGTGCCTGGCTTCCTCTCTCTCTCTTTATCTTTCTACTCATGTATGTCTGTGTGAGGGTCCTGGGTGTTAGTATTCAGGCATCTGCACTGGCCTGTCCTTGGGGTTTGATAGGATCCCCTCAGCTGCAGCCACTAAGAGTGCTCACTCACTATGTCCCCTTTAAAAGGGCCCTGCCCACCTGCCATCGCTCTTTCTTTCTCTCCCTCTCTGTCTGTTCCCCCTCTCTCTGCCCCCTTTTGTCGCTGGAGATCAGTCTCCCCCCTCCCTCTTCCCTTTCCTGATCCCCTTTCCCCTAATTAAATAAGCAAGCAAAGCAAAACAAAACAAAAACCCCCTCTGCTTGAACCGTGTAGCATGGAATCTTTCCCTCTCATGCTGCTTTTCTTAAATTATAATACTGGATCCCCTGGAACTGGGTTATAGACAGTGTGAGCTGCCCATGGGTGCTGGGAAGTGAACCTGGGTCCTCTGGAAGACCAGTTGGTGCTCTTAACCACCCGGAGCCAACTCTCCTCCAGCCCCTCTCCCTGCATTTTTGACTTGATCCTCAGTTAAGGAGCAGCTGTGAACTCCAGTTACAGTCTCCCGGAGAGGTTCTGTGGCTGCAGGACCCACAGGGACCCCAAAGAGGACATGTGCCAGTTCTGTGAGTGACCTTTGGGAGATTAATTTGAATAAAGTGCAGAAACTTCCGCTGCAGGGCTAGGCAGTGGGAAGGGGCTCCTACCACCAGGTTTGGCCCTTTACCTGGATAGAGCAGTTAAAAGGTCCTTTCTCCGAGGGTGGCTGTTTGTTCCTTTGCTTCTGAGGGTAGAGCGACAGCAGAGGCCTGCTGGGTGTCACTGTCTTCAGCGAGAGGTCCGATAGTTTCGGAACTTTGTCATGTAGTGCAGAGGCTGGAATGGAGACAGGAAGTTTGACGACAGCTGTGGTGATGAATCTGAGAAGGCAGCTTTTTGGGGGCTGTTTTTTTTTTTTTTTTTACTTTTGACTGGTTTTTCCCACAGTGCTTTAGAAACAAAACCAAGAGGCTGGAGAAATGGCTCCATAATTTTGCAGAGGACCTGAGCTGGGCTTCCAGCACCCAGGTCTGACTGCTACAACACCTGTCCAACCTGAAGGGATCCGGCAAATGCTCTGGCCTCAGCAGACACCTGCACACCCACGCTCATACATAGACTTACACAGCTACCTACACACATACATATGAAAAACAAAATGAATCTTTAAAAGCCAGAGCTGGGTCGGGACTCAGTTGGTAGAGGCCTTGGAATCTCAGCCCCCACTACTGTGCAAAGCAGGCCTGGTGGTGCACGCCTTTAATCCCAACACTCGGGAGGCAGAGGCAGAGGCAGGCTGATCTCTGTGAGTTCAAGGTCAGCCTGGTCTTTAGAGCTACACAGAGAAACCCTGTATTAAAAGACAAAACAAAACAAAAACAATAACGACGACAAAAGATGGCTTGAGGTCTGGAGTTGCTGGGGGAAAGGGGGGGTCAGAGCAAGGTCTGGAGTTGCTGGGGGGGGTCAGAGCCAGGGCTGGAGTTGCTGGGGGGTCAGAGCCAGGGCTGGAGTTGCTGGGGGGTCAGAGCCAGGGCTGGAGTTGCGGGGGGGCCTGGGAGCCAGGGCTGGAGTTGCTCGGCAGTCAGAGCACTTTTTGCCCATGAGGACCTGGGTCTGATTCCCAGCACCCATGTGGTGGTTGAGAACAGCCTGTATAGTAACTCCAGCCTCATCCACAAGGTGGCTGAGGACTGGCTGCAACTGCCTGTAACTCCAGTCCCAGATTTGATGCCCCCTCTGCTGGCACTGGGCCAAGAATGTGGGATACAGACAACTCATACACACAAAATAAAATAAATACATCTTAAAAGAGCAAAGGGAAACCTGTGGAGGCTCAAGGAGGTCCCAGTCAGTAAAATGCCTTGCCATGAAGACGAGGGAAGAAGAGCTCAATCCCCCAGGAACCACTTGAAGAAAAAAAAAAAAAAGGTGGACGGGATGGAAATACTGCTCAGTGGTTACGAGCAGGTTCTGCTCTTACAGAGGTCACAGATTCAATTCCCAGCACTGGGCAGTTCTAACACTGTGACTCCAGTTCCAGGGGATCTGATACCTCTGGCTCCACAGGCACCTGTACCCACATACATAATTAAATAAAGTAGGGGGCTGGAGAGATGGCTCGAGTGGTTAGGAGCACTGATTGTTCTTCCAGAGGACCCAGGTTTGACTCTCAACACCCATATCTGATGGGGAATGGCCTTCTGTATATACCTTTCTCTTATTGGTTGATGAATACACTGTTTGGTCAATAGAGGCAGGATGATAGGTGGGGGCTGGGAGAGAGAATTCTGGGAAAGGTAGATAGAGAGAGACTGCAAGAGACACCAATAAGGGCCAATAGAAGCCCTAACCATCAGCCAACAGTTCTGTAATTAATACTAGTGTCCACGTGTTTATTTTGGGGCTAATGCAGCAGCAGGACCTGGCGGGACAAGAAGAAATTCCAGCAACACACATGGCATCTGTAACTCCAGTTCCAGAGGTGCCAACTTGACACCCTCTTTAGCCCATTTGGGTACTGTAAGCACACGATGCACAGATAGATATATATGCAGAGAAAACACACATACATAGAAAATGAATAAAAAAAACAAAAATAATACAGTAAATCTTGTTCATGGCCATGCACATGGCTGTATCCACTGCGCTGGGAGGTGGAGACCAGTCCCTACAACCCCTCTTTTTGCTGGATTAAAGATGTGCACCACCACCACCTGGCCCAGCAGCCTGTCTTAAAATACAAGTTGGACGGGTGTCTTGAGGAAGGGCAGCAGAAGCTAGTCTCTGGTCTCTACACACACAAGAAATTCATGTTTGGAGGGTCAGAGCAGTTCTTTTATAGTCCTGAGGGTGCCTATGTCAGAAGCAAGTCAACAGCTGGCAGCCCTGTCACAGAGGCTGGGTGGGTCCTCAGGGGATAAAAGATTAAACAATACCTTTCCCATCTCATTTTAACAAGTTCCTGCAAATCAGAAGAGAGGGACAGAGGGAGAGAGAGGGAGAGAGAGAACTGTCAGGCATGCAGTGCAGCTGGGCCACTTCTAGAATTCTCTTGGGGGGGGATCCCTATGGCAGAGCTGTTGATATTTTCTCATCTCTAACAAGTTCCCAGCTGCTGCTGGTGGCTGTGGTTCTGTGGATGATACCCTGGCAGTTTGTGCTGATGAGAAATAAAGAAAGCGGCTCAGAAATGCTGGAGGTCAAAGGGTTGGAAGTTTCTAGATTATTCAAACCAACAGTTTCCTATCTGCTGGCCCGGGCAGTGGTGGTGCACACCTTTAATGCCAGCACTCAGGAGGCAGAGGCTGGCAGATCTATGTGAGTTCCAAGGCCAGCCTGGTCTATAGCGCCAGGGCAGGCTCCCAAAGCTACACAGAGAAATAGCCAAAAGTCCAGCCCCCACCCCAAGAACAACCATGAGGAGTGGGCAGAAATTTTGCTACAGTATCCATGTTGGATTGAAAACTGAAATCTAAATGAGGTGTTGGACAAACAGGTAGGCAGCTAGTGAGTTGCAAATTCTGGTTGAATATCTTTAGCTGTGGCCCAGAGTGGAGTCATTCCAACCTCTCTGTTTCTCAACTCCCACATCGGTAAAAGGAAATTGTGGCTTCTGTTTCAGGTTAGTTGCAGGTTAAGTTCACTGTAACATATAGAACTCCGCACAAGTCGGCACATTTCCAATGTAAACTTTATAAAAGGAGACAAAAGGCTGGGGTTGAGAAGCCATGGGCTTCTAAGGTCACCTGGGCATACTAGGTTGGTGCCCTCTGAAGCCTGTAGTGTCCCCTGTTGTTTAGGGCCCCTTTGCTATTTCAATGGATATAATGGGCACAATTATCAATTTCTAAAATGCTATTATTTTATTTATTTATTTGAGGCAGGGTTTCTCTGTGTAGCCCTGACTGTCCTGGAACTCGCTTCTGTAGACCAGGCTGGCTTCGAACTTAGAGATTCACCTGTCTCTCTCTGCCTCCCTTACTGCTGGGATCCAAGGTCTGAGCCACCACTACCTGGACAGGGTCTCATTTTGCAACCCTGACTGTCCTGGAACTTGCTACATAGACCTGCCAGCCTCAAACTCTCTGCCCACCACTGCTGAGAAGCTGGCGTTGTAATGCGGTTCAGCCTTGAGGGAATAGGAAGGTCCTTTGCCGGTGACACAGACCCACCGGTTTTCTAAAGCGGTGACTGGGAGCCATCCCTCCTGAGGTCGGGAAGAGGGAACCTCAGGTTCCGCAGAGCCCCACAGCGAGCTGTTTGCAGAGACTGACGGTAGCTCTGCTTACCTACCACACCCGACTTTGCACTCCTGCCTTCAGAAATCGTTCTGATAGACTTTCGCTTTCCCTCCCTCCTCCCACCCCCAGCAGGGATGGGGTCCTCTATCTTACCAGCGTGTGCCAGCTGGTTTACGGTACCTCTACTAGGTTTTAGAATATAGTACTTAAAGAAGTCCCTGTCAAATTAACCCCCACGCCTGCCCCGCCCTGCGAGATATGCCTGGCAACTTCACGGGCGGGGAGTGGGGAGGCGGGAGGAGGGGATCTTCTCAGAGGTT
>NW_026125063.1:0-32500 GCF_943737965.1 Phodopus roborovskii
AAGGGAAATCTTGTCACTTTGTGTCTGCCTGTGGCTCTGGACTCCTGAGCTGAGTCCAGATGACAAAGGGATTGTCTGTGTCCCCCGCCCCACTGTGGGCACACATTCGTGTTATTCTCCCCCACGTGCGTACGTCAGGCTCCCTGTCCTCTTCCCGCTTTACTCCCGGTGCTTACGTTCTCCTGAAGTCTCAGGGATGCTTCATGTTGGGGATATGCCATAGGGACATGCCACGATGGTCATCATTATCTGGGAAAGCCCAGAGACTAGAAATATGTATGTATGTATGTATGTATGTATGTATGTATATATACACACATATACAGCACATAATTGTTTTATTTTTAAGTGTGTGTGTGTGTCTGTGTGTGTGTGTGTGTGTGTGTGTGTCTGTGTGCTGTGTCTGTGTGTGTGTGTGTATGTGTCTGTGTGTGTGTGTCTGTGTCTGTGTGTGCGTGTGTGTCTGTGTCTGTGTGTGTGTGTGTGTCTGTGTGTGTGTGTCTGTGTCTGTGTGTGTCTGTGTCTGTGTGCGTGTGTCTGTGTGTGTGTGTGTCTGTGTGCGTGTGTGTCTGTGTCTGTGTGTGTCTGTGTCTGTGTGCGTGTGTGTCTGTGTCTGTGTGTGTGTGTCTGTGTGCGTGTGTGTCTGTGTCTGTGTGTGTGTGTGTCTGTGTGTGTGTGTGTGTCTGTGTGTGTGTGTGTCTGTGTGTGTGTATGTGTCTGTGTGTGTGTCTCTGTGTGTGTGTGTCTCTGTGTGTGTGTGTCTGTGTGTGTGTGTGTCTGTGTGTGTGTGTGTGTCTGTGTCTGTGTGTGTGTGTGTGTCTGTGTGTGTGTGTGTGTCTGTATGCCTTGTCTGTGTGTGTGTGTGTCTGTGTGTGTGTGTGTGTGTGTGCCTATGGTGCCGAGTGCCCCACAGAGGCCAGAAGAAGGTGTTGGATGCCCTGGAATTGGAGTCACAGGAGGTTGTGATCATCATCATGGATGCCAGGAACTGAACTCATGTGTCTTCAAGAGCAGCAGGGCTCACAACCAGCTGCCCTATCTTTACCCCACCTGATAAGTGCTTTCAGATGATGAAATCGTGGGCCGTTTGACCTTCTTAGAGGAGGCCTTTGCTTTAGTCTAAAGGAACTGTCAAAAGCCATCTACTGTTTATCATAGCTTTTTTCCCAGTCTGGGGAGAAGTGCTCCCCATGCGAGCATGAGGACCTAAGCCTGGACTTCAGCACCCACCGCACCCACACAGAAGGCCAGCAGGTGCCAAGCCTCCAATCCCAGTGCACACAGGCAGGAGACAGGAGGGCTCTTGAACCAGCTCAGCCACACTGGTGAGCTCCAAGTTACAAATGGATTTTCTCTTTGGGCCATCTGGCTCACAAAAAGTGACATGGAGGCTTCTTTTTTTTTTAGGTAAAGCGTGACCTCAGCTTAGGTGTGCTCCAGTAGCTTAAATTAGCCCATATTTTAAAGTCTGTGTTCTTTTACATGGCTTGGTTACCTTTACTTTGTACTGCCCATCCTGCATCCTCAGCATCTGGCTGGCGGCTCTGTCCAGAAGTTCTGCCTGTACCTCCTGCCTAGCTATTGGCCATTTAGCTTTTCATTACACCAATTACAGTGACACATCTCCACACATGGTGTAAAGGAACACCAAGTTCCGGAGAAATCCTATCTCCAAAAATTACAGTGATGGAGGAAACACCGACACCGACCTCTGCCCTCTACCCTGCACTATACTAGTTAGTGCACGCATGTAATACATCCCCACATGTACATGTACACCTGTGTTGACTCCATCCACCCCGCACACCATACCCGTTCCCACACTGTACATTTTTTTTGCGAGGCTATTGTAAGCCCTACTCTGAGCTGGCTTTGCTAAAAACCAAGGGGGAAATAAAGCGTTTGCATTTAGCTCTCTCCCTCTGGGTCTGTTTGTCATTCTGCTCACAAACATTTCGTGCATCTTACGTCTGGGTGACATAACACCCATCTGTGCTTTGAGTTTTTCCATTTTGTTTCCCACTTTGAGATCTGGCAGGGGATCCACTATGGCTGACAGAGGGAAGGTTGGAGGTCATTGAGCAGGAGGAGGGGGGCGAGACTCTAGGATCTCATAGTCAGTTCCTGGGGACATGGTGCGGGAGTCTGTGTCTGTCAGACACTCACAGAGTTAACAGCCACACAGACACAAGACACAATTCTGGTTCTGACCTTTGGTTTCTAGAAATTCCAGTCTTGTGATTTAAAACTGGGTTTCTTTAGTCTGGGGGCAAGGTCAATGGTGAAACTCTTGCCTGGGATATGTCAGGCTCCAGGTTCATTACTACCCATCTCCCAAGCCCCCACACAGCAGAAGATGCTTTTGAAATCTTGTTCATTCCCAGAACGGCGGAAGCATCTCTTATTTGCTTCCATTAGTCCACTACCTTGCATTACATACCACTGAATTTACTTGAGGGCTTGATATCATATGGAGAAGGTATCCTCTACTTAGAACCTGTATTGTCATAAAAAGAATATGAGGCAGGGTCTGCAGGCCAAAATAGCTCAGCAGTTAGAGAGCTCGCTTCTCTTCCAGAGGATGTGAGTTTGATTCCCAGCATCCATGCCTAGAGCCTCACAGCCACCTGCAACTGCAGGTACCATTGACCAAATGCTTTCTTCTCCCCTCTATGGACACTGCCCTTGGATGCCATGTACTTAGATTTGCATACTTGCCCTGAAAAGCAGAGACAAACATTTTAAAGAACTGTGGATGGGACCCATAGAGAAATATACACACACACACAGTGGAGTCACTAAGTAATTATATATAATAATTTAGATTCCAAGAGAACAGAAATTAGCTTATAAAATCAAGATAAGTCTATGATTAAGCTTCTTAACTAAGCTCCAGATTTCTCTCTGAGCTTGGTGACATCAAGGGAAGGGGCTGGATGAAGGAACTGGTGTCCTACTGCTCATGACTAAGAAAACCCCAAATGCCAGGCTTTGGGCTGTAAAGCATCTCATACAGTAGAGTTCAGAAAGGCATCTTATGTGAGACCCGGAGGAAGAACCCTAAACACACTTGCAATCATTCCTTATAGCGGTGTTCCAGCAAAAGCCAAAGTTGTGGCACTAAGAGGCCTCAGAAGGAGGCACACTATAATAGGGAAAGCCTGCTGTGCTGCAAGATGACGTAGATGTCATTCCTCTCGCTGGAAGAATTGCTTCCTTACTATGGCCCAGCAAAGGACAGTGCATGGCCCCGTCTAAGTGGAGAAAATTTAGGTGAACCTTCCTAGCTCTCACCCCGAGAACCCTGAGATCATGTGTGACCTCATGAAATCTCTGACCTCTTTGGTAAATTAATGCTTTCATGTGGAACTAGGTTGTTTAATTTAGGAGGTGACATTGTCAGGTTTATCCAGGCTGAGGGATTAGGTGTCTGGCCTGATTGAGACACGTCCCTCAGGCAGGGCTCAAACTGTTAATATGCCCTGGGCAGAATGTTCAACATTGTGTCATGCCTCAATCTCCTTAATCATTGCTAATGGTGATGATAAAAATAACCTATTCAAGGCAGAAAGGCGAAGTGAAGGCAGTGACTTGTGGCTTGTGGCATTCAGGACATGACAGAAGAAAGCCCAGGCTGGAAAGGAATAGGTTCTATTTGAAGCATAGAGTCAAATTATCAGATGTGACCTGGTGATGCTTTTATGTCTTCACTTTTCATGAGTGGTTAAGTGAGGCTTCCTTGTTGGCTTTCAAACTGCTACCCCTACCAGCATCCTCAGCAACATCATCATCCTCATTATCATCACCAACCTCATGATTAGCATTCTCTTCTTTCTCCTCCTCCTTGTTCTCAGTAGCACTAGTGCCAGCCAGTCCCATCTTCAGCATCACAGCCTCCCTCCTCTTCAGCATTCCTAGCATCACTATTTTGGGTATCAGCAACAGCAGCCCCAATGTCCTCATTTGCATCCTCACTTTGTCCTTATTCTCACCCTCAGAATCTCCAGCATCCTCAGTGTGGTGGTTTGAATACGAATGGCCCCATAGGCTCATATATTTAAATTCTTGATCCCCAGTGGAATTGTTTAGGAAGGATTAGGAGGTGTGGCCATGTTGGGCCAGTATCACCAAGGGTGGGCTGGGTTTTAAAAGCCCATGCCAGGGCCAGTTGGCGCTCTCTCTCTGCCTTATATTTACTGTCTCAAGATGTAGCTCTCAGCTGCTGCTCTGTACCATGTTTGCCTACCTGTGCCATGCTCCCCATGATGACCATGGACTCACCCTTTGGAACCATATGCCCCATCCAATGCTTTCATATACAAATTGCCTTGGTTACAGTGTCTTGTCACAAGCAATAGAAAATATCTAAGACACTCACCCCAGGCTTAGCTGGCTTGATTAATATTTATTCTGGAATTAACTCCAGGTCTTCATGCTTGCATTCCAACACTTTCTGACTGAGCCATCTCTCAAGCCCTGGTTGTGTGTTTTAATCAGAGGATGCAGCATCCCTGAGCCCACATATGCAAGGCTGAGTAGAGGACCGGCTCCTTAGCAGGGTGCATGCTCTGCATTGGGCCTCTCTGTTCCTGGATGTACCAAACATATGCTCACTTCAGTTACTTGTTGCCTTCTAACCTTGTTAGAAAAGTGGTTTGTAGGTCCTCAGTCCCAGGGTTTGGCAAACTAGAAGCCATAAGACCAGTCTAGTGGGCCGTCTGTTTTCAGAATCGTCATGGGAAACACAGTCACGTGTTTGCAATCTTCCATCACCTTTTTGTGTTTTATATATCTATCCCTATTCAGTTGCAAGGAGACAACATGGCATGCACAATAAAGAAACGTCTCCACTCTGGCCCTTTACTCAGAAAATATTTTCTGGGGCCAGTGAGATGGCTCTGCAGCTAAAACCTTACAGCCAATCCTGACGAGCCCGAGTTCCATCACCAAAGCCCGATGGAAAGGGAATCAATTCATACAGCTCATCCTGTGGCTTTCCATACCCTTTACAGAAATGCATAAGTAAATAAAGAAACAGATGAGTAAGTCAGGGAGCTGGAGCGATGGTTCAGTGAACCACTGGCTGGTCTTCTAGGAGGATCCAGGTTTGGTTTCTGGCACCACACTATAACTCACAACTGTCTGTACCTCAACTTCTAGGGGACCCAGTGCCCTCTTATGGCATTTCAAACATGGTATGCATGTGATACACAGATATACAAGCAGACAAAACACACATAAAAAACTTTAAAAACCAAATACAGAAATATAACAATAAAGAGAAAGAAAAGTTTGCTCATCATTTCCCCTAGTGTCGGGTTTATTGTTAGCTTTGACCCTGAACTCATTAGTCTGGTAGGAAATGGCAACACTGTTTAATCACAAAGCCAGTAAATTTCAGTTAGGGACCCCAGGATCATTCAACACTTTTCTATATTGATCACTACAATGGAACATAGATAGGCCCCTCAACCAAAACATGGTAAACATTTTAGTAGAATCAGTGACAGCACACATTGATTATTCCCTATTGCAAGAGATGCAGTCTCATCAGGACTGGCATCACCTGTAGCCATGGATGCACTTTCATCAGAACCAGCTTCACCTGTAGCCATGGATGCATTCCCCATCAGGACCAGCTTCATTAGCTATGCATTTAATAAGGACAATGCCACCAGCTTTGTGGGCTTTTGCAGATCATCTTAGGTAAGATAAGTAATAGGAAATAGACTTCTTGATCTTTTCAGTTTATTGCTCAGACACCCAACAAAACAAATGCTGAGACTGTGCTTTGCTTGGTTCATTGGGTGGGTGCATGCGGAGATCAGCAACCATGATCTGTAAGGGTGAGGGAGATTCTCTCCCCACCCACCCAGAGCAGGGTTTCTCTGTGCCCAGCCCTGGCTGTGAACCAGAGCTGGCCTCAAACTCACAGAGAGATCCACTTGCCTCCGACTTCCGGTGATGGGATTAAGGGCATGTGCCATCACTACTTATTTTTATGTGCATTGGTGTTTTGCCTGTATGTGTCTGTGTGAGGTGTCAGGTCCCCTGGAACTGGGTACAGATAGCTGTGAGCTGCTGTGTGGGTGCTGGGAATTGGTCAAGTCCTCCAGAAGAGCAGCCAGTGCTCTAACCCTGAGTCCCCTTTTTGGCTTTGGGGGCTGGAAGGTCTGCATTCTAACTCTATAGAAACACTTTGGCAGCAGAATGAGAGCCAGTGCAGGTGGAGGCAAACAAGTGGCTGTACCTCCTGTCAATAAAACTTTATTGAAAAACAAGCAACCAAGAAGTAAGCTAGACCCCAACCCCTCATCTCCCTCCCTGCAGGTCATCACTGGGGTTGGAAGTAGCTGAGGTATCCAAAGAAGACAAAGTGAGTCTTATCTGATAATTTCTCATTTCCCACTTTCAATCTTATTTCTAAATGCCCAGTCTTCCTCCCATTCTGCTTGCTGGAAAGCAGGCCAGAGCAAAGAAGCAGGTGAACTCTGCTTGGGATTATGATGCTGATTCAGTGGAAAGGGAGGGCCATCTAGAAAGATCTGAGGGGAGGAGGTGGGAAGAGCACCTGCTTGTTCCCAGAGCAGAGCTGGGTGAGGCTTCAGAGGAGGGGCTTGTGGCAGAGTTAAGTTAAGCTCTGATCTGGCTCCCCTCAGCTTCCACCCTTCCCACCCATCCATCTGCTCAGGTTTCTCAGTTGCATCCCATTTGCTACAGGATGTTCAGCCTGAAGTGCTAAATGGTAACTAACTCTTCTAAGGGATTTTTTTTTTTTTTTTAAGGTTTTAGTATTTTTTCCTATCTTTATTTTCTTTTGAGTATGACAACTAGACTTGTTTTACATAAAAAAAAAATTGACAATGACTGAATACGGATAGTTCGTGGTAACTTGCCATGTATCCAGTGTAGCTTTTATTAGGAAACTGTTGGAATAAACTCATGCAAAAACTCATATTTTGACTCAGGGGGCGCTTACATGTTGCATAGTGATTCAACTACATGCTCACCTCACACCATACACACAGTCTTAAAGACTCACAACAGATGTGTCTATTTTCTGGGCTGTATGTATTTAGTGTATGTGCATGGGCAGGGCTGCCATGGCAAGCATGTAGAGGTCGGAGGACAACTGCTGGGAATTAGTTCTCTCACCACATGGGTTGCTGAGGAATGGAACACCAGGCTTGGAGAGTTCACCTGCGGCACCATCTTGGCAGCCCAAACATGACTTTTAGTAACTAATCTTGAGGCAGCTGGTTTAGGTTGAAAATAAGTTAAGCTACTTGCCTGAAATAGACAGAAAAATCGAGGCCAACATGGAATGACCAGGTTACAGCAAACCCACCCGACTGTATTTTAGTATACACACTTTCAAAGAACTGAGAAATAGTCACCCATTGTTTCTTCTGGGAAGAACATTTGCCCTGTTGCTATGTATTTCCTTCTAGTTTGGTTTTGTCCTCTGTGTTTGAAGCATCATTAAGACCATGGTAAATGGCTGGGTGTGGTGATGCATGCTTTTAACTCCAGAATACAGGATGTAGAGGCATGGGATGTCTGTGAATTTCAGGTCAGCCAGGCTACCCTGTAGTCGGACCAGCACCACTAGTGAAAAAGACTTCTTATCAATAATGAAAGCTCAGCCAATAGCTTAGGCTTGTTCCTATCTTCCCTTATAACTTAACTTATTTGTATTAATCTAAATGCTATCATATGGGGTCATTTCTCTTCCATCTTGTACCTTTGGTTTTCCTTTCCATGTTCCCTGGAATCTCTTACACACCTAGATTTCTCCTCCTCTTCCTTTCTTTCTCCAGAAACCCCACCTGTTCCTCCTGCCTAGTTATTGACCATTCAGCTTTTTACTACACGGATCACAACAACACATCTTCCATAGTTTATAAATATCACACACCATTTCCCCCTTTTTGTCTAAATAAAAAGTAAAGGTTTTAATTCTAATACAGTAAAACTATGTACAATGAGAACAATTATCGGGTAAAATTAAATTCACAATGTTCAGTCCATTTGTATTTGGAAATCCATAGAAAGTAATTTATTTTCTACCCTACTATAGTGCATCCAAAGTTTTATACCTCAACGCTTTCTATCATAACTTATATTACCATCCTAAAAATTTCTTTGTAGACTTCAAAACATTTTCTTACATAAACAGATTAAGCTTTTAAGTCTCTTAACCTTTATAAACTTTACATCTCTTTTGAGAGTTTCTTTTTTGAATTTGGTAGCAAGGAAAACTGTAACTATAACTATCTAGTATTCAACTCGATCAGAGACCCCAGAAGGATATAACATTACCTGAGTAAACATAAAGTGCAGGGCAAACAACTTCCCAAACTATAGAAGTACAGAGACAGCTGACTGCCTGGACAGTCACCCAAGGTTCCTCTGAAACAGTGGACATCCATCTTCAGCCTACAGGCCTAGAATATCTGACAGACTTTTCTGTGGAGCAGGAATTTTGAAGGACTGTCCTACCTTGTCTTGGCGAAGTTTGTGTCCTGCTTGTAAAATTTGGACAGCACACTGTCAGCAGTTGAGGCAGGGGCAGTTTCTTTCCCAGTGAGTAGCTTTTACCACAAAGAAAGCAAACTCCATATGGAGGTTTTTTGATGCCTGTCATCCTCTTTTGAGGCAGACTGGTGCTGCTAGGAGCAGATGTGTCTCACTGTCATGAAAAGCCTTATGTTATTAAAACATTTTAAATTCCATTCTGTAGGTCTTTGAAGTGTTTGAAGAAAATCATCTATCTAAAATATATCTTCTGTATGACCTTGAAAATATACCTAACATGACTATAAGTTTGATTGTTACAGATGACTATCAACCTGTACTTCTTTATTATCCTTATATTATCTGTTAAATGAGCTGCATAAGTACAATACCTTAAACAAGAGTAGAAACATGTATACAATATAACAAAAGGAACCTGAAATTTGTATCAATATACAAAAATCAAGACCAATGTAAAATATTTGAGACCAGTGGTTCAAAAATAGACTCAACAATCCACTCTTTTATCCCATCATTTCTATACTATACCCCCCCCTTTTCTCTTCAGAAAGAGAATCTAATTGTCTTTGTTCAGCTTTTATACTGACCATTACCAATAATGACTTGTAGTCATACCCTACCGAATGACCAAAAATCACCTGCCCTACCTCTTGGGAATAAGCACATTGTGTTCTCTAGACTGCTTCCTGTGTTTGGGGCAACGACATCTTTATTATATTATTATTATTATTATTATTATTATTATTAGTTTCATCTCTGTGTGATGGGAAAGTGTAGTGTTCATCTGAAGTTTTGGCTGGAATAGTCTGTAAGGCTGGACCATCTCAGCAAATAGCTTTGAAGTTGTTCTGAATGCAGAATTTTGAGAAAACTACAATGGAGGCATTCTGAGAGTCTGGATCACCTGGACTACTTGTCTTTATTGGTTTCTGGTAATTTTTTTTCTGAAAACACATATGTTTAGCAGATATATATATATATATATATATATATCATTAACACAAATATTGAATGTATGGTGTGAACAAGTCAGTAAAAGATGATTTTTTGTTTTATGTTTGAGCAGGTAAAAGGCATTTGTTAATATTATAAGTGTCTTTGGACTGTACAAACAAACCTCCACCCATGTCATATGAAAAGATGGCATGTAATAATAAATCACAAGGACTCTAGCCAACAAGATTTATCATGTCTCATCCATTTTCAGAGCTGTTCCTAGAGCAGAGGGATCAGTATATTTATCACCTCTCCGGTAGTCTTTCTAGGCTTCTATTTTTATGTCAGTAGCCAAGATTTTCAGAAGGTCTCACCCAATCAAATCTTATCTTCATTAAATTTAAAGAGAACCAGAACATTTTGTTTCCTATAGAAACAAAGGCAACCCCCAACACAACACATTTCCCAGCTTCCATTCTGAAGCCAAGACATCTCTAAAGTATAAAGGCTGCTTTAATCCCACAGTCCCTTCTACAATTCAGTGTCTCAGCAGCTGCTGTTTTCTCGCCAGCATTCAAAAGCTTCAAAGTCAACAAAACAACTTACAAAACAACATACAGGGTCCAGACGCCTGTGTATGTTCCATCTTTATGTGGCCCTTTTCTTTTACATCCCTTTACTCTCTAAAGACTTTAATTTTAGTTAAACTATTTTTCTATGACTGTTTATACCTCTTTTTTTTTTTCTGTATCTTGGACTGGACCTCTTTACTACACACCTGCAGTCCTCTCTGGCCGTGTGAGCTAAGCCTTGAGCCTACCTCATGGCTCTGCACATGGCACTGACTGGCTCAAGCCACAGGCAGGGCCAGGAGCTGCATCTTTGTATGTTGCAGCCTGCTTGAGAGACTTCCGGACTAGGATGCCATGTTTGGCTCTGTATTTGTGTGCTTGGAACTTTTTTTCCTTAAGCTTTCTCAGATCCTATGTGGAAATAGTTGTCTCCATGTTGGATGCCGTATGTAGGCAGACTTTCTTTTCCTCGGTCAGCCCTCTTTATCATGAAAGCTCAGCCTACAGCTCAGGCTTGTTCCTGACTAGCTCCTGTAACTTAAATCAACCCCGTTCCTATTGATAAATGTCCTATCACATGACATTTCATCTCGTCCATGTTGCACCTCTTGTTTCCTCTCTGTGTCTCCTGTGTGCCTAGATCTCCTCCTCCTCTTCCTCTTTCTCCCTGGAAATCCCACCTATAACTCCTGCCTAGCTATTGACCATTTAGATTTTTTTATTACACTAATCACAGCAATACATCTCCACACAGTGTACAAACACAACACTACCCAGCAAGGATCCCCAACCCCCACAAAAAATGAAGACCTCATCACAAGTGTAAGTCTGCGTATCTTTCTCATTTTACATTGTGACTTCAGCATCATGCATGCCCAGGCATCCTCTGATCTTGGTGCCTTATTGGGTCTCAGAGGTACAGGTTCTGCCATTTATTTAACCACCTCCTTCTGCTGGGCAATTCACGTACTGTTGGTTTTGCCACCATTTTGAATGAAGAGGTAATGCCTTTGTCTTGGGTGTCAGGGACTCTTTCAGGGATGGGACCAAGGCACAGGGTTGCTCTTTTGAGAGAGGAAACTGTGTACACAAAGCACTTGCCTCCACCTCCACTGAAGGAGGCACTTGGATATCTTAGTACTAAGATGACATGAGTGAGGATAGATAGAGAAAAACTACACAAATACAGAATGCCCAGCCCCACTACAACCACGATAGTCAAATTAACAAGGAAAGCAGGGTCAGCACTGTTGATTTTTTTTTTTTCAGTCTGAGGCATGGGGATGGTTCATCATAGTCTCCCTGTCCTACTCTGCCCTGGGGGAAGACAGAAATCATGCCTGCAAGGAGAGGTGCTCCTAACTTTCTTTCAATTTTTATTGAAAATATTTTAATCATGAATGTCTGTCTGTCTGTCTGTCTGTCTGGGGGTGGGGATGTGCGCGTGAGTGCAGGTGTCTATGGAGTCCAGATGAGGGGAGTTTAGAGCCCCTGAAGCTGGAGTTACAGAGGGTTGTAAGACACTTGTTCTGGGTCTTGGAACTGAACTTGGGTCCTCTACAATAGCAATAAGCACCCCGAATCACAGAGCCACTTCTCTCTCCCCAAAATCGCTTTTCTTGATGATATTTAATGGGAGGTATTCTAATCAGTGTGCTATCCCAAAAGACAGCAGAGATGGAAGGGGACAGAGCTGGACACTGGTACAGACTCTTGGTTCTGGAAGCCATGGTGACATTTACTTTGTGACTAGTGCAAAAACACATTCTCTGGACCTCCTTTATTGACACCCCCCTTTGGGAGGAAGGACAACTATTTTTGTTTTGTTTTTTTGGGACAGGGTTTCTCTGTATTGCTTAGGAGCCTGTCCTGGAACTTACGCTGTGTAGACCAGGCTGGCCTCAAACTCACAGAGATCCACCTGCCTCTCCCTCCCGAGTGCTGGGAATAAGGGCATGCTCCACCAATGCCCTGTGGAATGACAATTGTTTATGCCTAAAGTTGATCAGCCATATGGCAAGTCCCTTGGCACAGTGCCCAGCTTACCACAAAAAATATCAGCCTCTGCTCGCTGCCTCACACCAGCTGAAGGTGCCCTGTGGGCGGGCTTGCTTCAGCCTGTGTAGTTCTGGAAGCCCTAGCGATATGCCTGTAATCTCTACAAGGCAAGGACAATTTCTCCACAAATAATTGTCCAGGCCCAGATATTCACAGAGCTGAGGGAGAATGGCTGGTCAGAGCTGGTGAGGCAATGATTGTGGTCCACCTGAGAGATCCTGGTTAGTAGGGTCGGTTTTGGCTTGGATCTGCAGCTAGGGAAGTCAGCCTATGCACTCTTCAGAAGGACACCCCCTCTACCCCCCCTTTCCATTTTGTACCTGTGCCCAGAAACAGCCAGAGCAGCATTTCTGAGAGAGACAGAGACTCTTATATAACCTTTCCCTTCATTGTTAGGGAGCTGGATATTTCACAGACACTCATCTGGGTCTCTGATTCATGCCCGATGGCAATCTCTAACGAACCATCAGATGAGCAGATTCTCCTAACACATTGGGGACACAGAGCATGAAAACTTAGCAAGCCTCAGGAGATGAGGTGAGGGGCGGGGTGGTGGAAAATAGACCCGTGGCAGTTTTTGATAGACAGCCCTTCATTGCTACAGCTTTGTTATCTAAACACCTCTGCTAGTTGTGCGATTGCGAATGTGAACAGTCATTATAACCTGTGTTTGAGTCGAGCGGCTCGCAGCCTTTCTCCCCACCCCCTGGTGCCTTTTTTATTTGAAATATTTGGTTTCATTTTCCTTCCTGGTCCTCTGTGCTTCTCTTTAGTGTGTGTGTGTGTGTGTGTGTGTGTGTGTGTGTGTGTGTGTGTGTATGTGTGTGTGTGTGTGCGCGTGCTCACGCGTACGTGTGTGACCACAATTGTAGTTTCAGTAAATAAAAAACGGTTGCTTGCTAATGTGGAATGGCCCAACGTTTAAGTCTGCCCTTGGAGATCCTTTACATCAAACCAGCCATCAAAAAGTGGTGCAGATAAAATTTGTCATCCGGGGTTTCCTACAAAAGAATTACAGTGGAGAAATGGCCGGATCGATACTATGGATTTTTCACGGCTGGGGCTGGTGGTCCGATTGCTGTGAGACACTCAGGCAGATAAAGGGCACGGCTGCCACTCCGTCACAGACTGCTGACTCAGCACAAAGCCAGGCAGGTATTTATAGGCTGGAGTGACACAGAATTATCACCTTGCAGTGCCCGGCTCGTGTTCCCTCTGAGATTGCTTTCCTTTATGGGGCTGCTAAATGCAGGTGAATGGAAAAATGATGGCTAACAGCTGTCAAAATGCAGCCGAATGAAGTACTTAAATCTTTTTTTATCCATTAAAGGGTAACAACCATACATAGATCATGGCACAGACATTGTAATGATATTTGGGGGGCTGGTAAATGAGGGGGGGTAATAAACAAAGTATTCTCCCATCGGAGCAGCAGAGGGAACAGACTTGGGGGGAAGGTGGGTCTACCCTGAGCTTGACAAACCACTTTTGTGGGGGGCATTACATGACCAAGGGAATAGGAACCATCACCTGGACCCCAGTCTATAGGACCCCGCCTCCCTTACCTTGTCAGTTGGATGCCACTGGGCCATGCTCTCCCTTTCCTTGGCAGAGGTGACAAAAAGATCACTCATAAGCTTAAAGAAAGCCCTAGGGACCTATAAGGTCCTCCTGTCTACAGGTGACTTTCTTTTGTATTGTTTCCAACTTCTACAATGCAAGTTGTCCTTTGATGCTCAGTGGATCTAATTCCAGAGGCTGAGGACAATGTTCAGACGATAGCACTCCCCACTTGTCTATAATTAGGGACATTTCTTAAGACCCTTCCACCTGGGGCTTGTCTAAAACCAGAGTCTACTCAATCTTCTAGAGATGTGGCGTTCTTTCACATAGCATACACTTATAAAGTTTAGTTTAAAAGTAAGGTACTGGGAGAGAGCTAGAGAGAAAGAAAGGGAGGAGAGAGAGAGAAAGAGAGGGAGAGAGCTGTTGTGATGATGAACTAAGGGTCCCTCAATATGGCCTCTCTAGTTCTCTACACAGTACATGATGTATCCGTATTCTTGTGATGGCTGAGGTGGTACAGTGCCTGTGATGAACCGGAGTGGGGTGAATGGCACTGGCCTTCTGATGTGGCACCAGGCTGACACTACAGAGTTACCTGCACTCAACATGGCCATAGTCCAGGATAGAGGAGAATTCATCATCACACCTTGTGTATTGTTTATTGCTGGAATTTTCCATTTCTTATTTATTTATTTATTTATTTATTTATTTATTTATTTATTTTTTGCAGTTGGCTTTGAAATCAAGGGGAGTAGAGCCATGGATAAAGATGAACCTTCTTCCCGGTGGGATGGGGTGAAATTTTTACCAGAACATTCCATCAACTGGCCTGTCACCAGAAAGATTCCTCTGTCACTGCTTAAGTAGATAAAGTTAGTGTAATTGCCCCAACTTCTAACTAATACACCCCTCAAGGAATCTTTCTGGAAGAACGTTACCAAGCCATCTAGACCCATCTGAACAATGTATGTTCTGTTTTTCATTTAGTGAGACTTGGCTTCCACAGAGATCCACAGTATTCCTATGGCTGCCGTGTGGGATGTTAGCTTGTTTGAAGCTGCAGCGTGTTCTTTGGAGGCTTCTCCCTTCCCTAATATTTAATTTTTCAACGAGCCATTTTTGTTGCGCTTGAACATTACGCGGAGAACATTTTCTTCATTCTCTTTAATATTTAAAAGGTACTACAGAGCAGAAGGGGAAAGAACCTGAACAGGACAGTTTCACCCCTTACAAGGTACCTGGGTGTGGGCCAATCCTCCATTTCTGAGCTCCTGTGGGGAGATGGGCTGTGTGTGGGTTGTTGAAACCGGAGCTGCTCATCACTGGTGGCTAATTTGGAGGCTCTCCAATCCCCACAGAGACAAGCCTGGAGGCCTGCCTGTGAGGGAGTTTCTAGATTAGGTCAATTGAGGTGAGCAAACTTTCGCTAAGTGGGGCAGCACTATCTCATGAGCTGGGGACCTACACTAAAAGAAAAAGAAGAAGGGAATGGAGCAGACTCCATCTTCCCTGCCTCCCGATTGCAGGTGCAGTGGGACCAGCTGCCTTAAATTCCATCTGCCACATCTTCCCCCATGATGGGCGGCAGACTGGGAGCTAGAAATGCAGCCTTTCAGGGTCAGAGAGAGGCTCAGCCATTAAGAGCATGCACTCTCCTTACAGGGGCCCTGAGCTCCATCCTCAGCACCCACAGCTAACAAACAGCTTACAGCTGCCGGTAACCCCAGCTCCAGGGGACTTGACATGCCTCTGGCCTCCTTGAACACATGCTCACACACACAGACACACATGTGTACATAAAAATGATAATAAAGCTATTTAAAAATGGTTTCCTTCCTTAAGTTACTTTTGTATTGTATTTTATCACAGCAATGGGAAATGAACAAATACAGTAAATAAACCAGGCTTTCAAGGGAAAGTATATTTTAAAAAAAATTAAAATTCCGTAATAATTTATTTTGTGGGAACGCATATGTGGGAACTCACGTACCATGATATGTGTGGAGATGAGATGCCAGCTTTTAGGAACGGATCGTCTCCTCCCACCTTTGTGGGGCTAGGAATTGAAAGCAGGTTGGCATGAGTGACGGCAAATGCCCTTACCCACCGAGGAGTCATCTCATTGGTCTGAGAATTACTTATTGTACAGATACTTGGCCATGTTGTATGAAATGCTAACAGCACAAAGTGCAAAGCTCATGCCCTAGTTTCAGGGATGCAGCTCTATTTCCATACCACTTGACATATGAAGAAACCGAGGCAGCAGAGAGGCCAATGAAGCTACCCAGGCCACCTGGCCAGGTACCAGTGGAGCTTCCAAGTCTTGCCTTACCCAGCATTCTTGGTCCCTAACTGGAGAGGAGACAGCTTTGAACTTGGGAAACTTTGCTGTGTCATGCTTGGAATAAGCCCAGGATGTGGGTACTCCGATTCAAAGAAATGTGAAGTTCAGGGGCCAGGAGGTGGCTCAGTGGGTAAAGGAAGACATTCACTGCCAAGCCTGACGACCTGAGTTCAATCCCTGAGACCTACGTGGTAGAAGGAAGAATCCATTCTTGAAAGTTGTCCTCTGACCTCCGTATGTGCTCCACCCCATAAATAATAATTAGTTTTTGGAAGCATAAAGTCCCCAGATGGGGAACTGGTTGCTTGCCCCTGTAGTGGAGTCCTGGTGTAGCGTCTCCGAGTTCTCTGCTAGTTTGACTGTGTTGTGGATGGTGAGGCTTCCAAACCTACAAGGTTCCTGGCTCCCAAATGCAGGAAGCAAAGTGCAGGAAGGACAAGTGGAGAAGAGTTTAATCCGAGAACCACATGACTACCCGGCAGCAGCATCCACAGGCTGCCTCACTCAGAGCATCCCTGGCTGGGATTGGACGGGATTCAGAAACCTAACCCACATCTCCAGGCTCTGTCCACGGGGAAATCATGTTTGTGCCTGTTGGAATGGCCCTGGATGGGTAGAGATCACTCCTGCTTTCCTCATGGGAGTGTACCATCACAGACAATAAACAGAGAGAGAGGGGGGGCTAAGCAAACAGAGGGGGAAAATAGAAGCAAAACAAAAAAAAAAAAAACGCAACGGAGTAAAAAAAAAAAATATCCATAAACTAGTTGTGTGTGTGTGTGGTTTCTTTTTTCTCTTTTCTTTTTGTCTCTCCAGTTGCTCCGATGTGCACAAAGGAAATAGACGGAATAAAATCACATCTCAGGAACACCAACATAAATTCCCCCTTGCTTTGACAAGTGCGTAATTTTCTTCAGAGATGTTCTTCACGTCTGCAGAGTTACGAGGCAATTTCATTCCCATCTGACAAATTTACAAAGAAACATTAGAGAGAAGGGATTAGGAAAGCCAGCCAGCTTTATAGACTTTTCCCTCAGGCTGTGTTTCCCTTCCGCTCTCTGTGCTTCCTAGAGGACCATGCAGTGTGACTCACACTGTGTGGACCCCGGAACCAAGACACTTAGCAGAGGAGAGGACACAAAATGTGCTTTCATCAACTAATTGTATTTACATTTTAGGGGGAGGAGGCAGGGCTTGGGGCGGGAGATGCACACAGGCAAAGGGTTAAATGAGGCCTCTAGGGTGTGAATTTCAAGTGGCATTTGTAAATACTGGACTTTGCTTGAGGAGAGAGATGGACAGAGACGGGGAGGATGGAGGGAGGGGGAGAGAGAGGAAAGGGGGGGGGGTAATTAATAGAGAGAAAGAGGAGGGAGGAGGAAGGGAGGGTGGGAGGAAACGGAAGGAGAGGATGGTCCTGGGTTTCGATCATTTGGGTTCCAGCTTGTGCTTCATGAAAAGATCAAAGAAAGCAAATATCAAATTGCTCTCCTCATAGGATCATAGTTTCTGTTTTGAGTCTGTCTTGATTCCAAGGCACATCAGTTAGGGTGGCCCCTTCATCCCAGCTCCAACATCTCGGCCCTGTTTTGGTCCTGGGTAAAGTGAGGCAGCTGGTGACCACACTGCTTCCCACTTAGCTCAGACTGGGTTGCTTGGGCTTCCAGTCCTCATTACTCCCTTCAGTGTCTGCAGCCCCCACTTACTCAGTTTGGGGATCTGCTGACTAACAGAGTCAACACACACACCCACCACACATACACACACTCACACCCCCCACAATGCACACACATACACACACTCATACACACACAGACACACTTATATATACACACATACACACACTCATACACACACACCACAGACACCATACACACACCACATACACACATACACACACACACACCACAGACACCATACACACACCACACACACACTCATACACACACACACCACACACGCACTAAACACTGAGCTGGGACTCTAGAAGATTCTAGCAAGATCACTAATTGAGCTTGCTTAGAATTTTGATCAAAAATCCCAGCCAGGCTCACAAGTCCAGGAAACCAAGTCCTATCCTGGAGATGACATTAAGAATAGTGTTACATGGACTTTGGATGACAAATATATTATAACTGGGACTTAGGGAACGAGGGAAAGGAGGAGATACATGGCTTCCAAGGCCTTCCCTTGAGAGCCACAAAACCTCACAGAGTGCAGTACAAGCCGGTAGGAGAAAGCGGCTGTGTTCACGGGTATATTGCTATTGTATATTTTAGGAGCCCAGCTGGGATCAGCAGCCATGTGACTTGAAGGTTCGTTGACCCCGCCAAAAGACTGGACTGCACCTCACTTGTGTAATTAATTTGTTCCCAGTGTCTTCCCATTTACGATCATGCTCAGGTCCTTTGCATTTTATTTTAAACGTGAGAGCCATTCACCAGAGATGCCTCACATTTGGGGGTTTAAGTCTAACACCCTAAATCCAAATTGTGCAGTTTAATTTGGGCCTGGTCTCTGTAAATTCTCACAATTAAAACTCCCACTTTGGTCTGTCCCTTGATTATGCAGAATTGGGCTTCTCCTGCCTGACCAACCATTGTCTTGATAAGGAGGTGTTCATTTGAAGAGAGGGAGGCTTGGCAGGTGCAGAGGAAGGCCAGTTCTGCTGGCTTACCCTTGTCCTTGAGAAGGTCCATTTAACCCAGTGGGATGGATGAGATGGCTTTTTTTTTCTTACAAGCAAGATAACTACAGCACAGCCAGGAAGTTAGATTGATCATGATGAGAGAGATAAAAATTTAAAATATCCCCTGGTAGGGAAATTTTTTTCTTTTTATTTCTGTGTTTGAATCTTTTAAATACTGTAACTTTGGGGAAAAGTTATAGAGACATAAAAAGGCATATTTGAGCTGCTTTGGGGTTTATGACAACCACTGGATAATACATTATTTTGAAAGCCTTTATAGTATCTAGTTACAAACTTCCAGGAAATCTATTAAAATGCAGCATTAATTAACATAAACTTTTTATAGTGTTGCTAATATTCTGCAAACAACTAAAAGTTTAAAAAAGCCCTTTTTACAGGCATTTTTTCCCCCTGCCTGTACCCTGCAATCATGGTGTATTATGGGAAACACTAAAGGAATGGAAAGAAATGAATTTCCCTAGATTGTTCCGGTGGGCTATTCACCTCCATATCTGTCTTCATTTGAATGAATATAAAGACAAAAATCTTTGCCAGCTTGTTTATTATTCCCTCTTCAAGCTCACGAGATGGACCAAAAGCAACCAGACCAGGACTTGAAAATCCATCTTTCCCAGTAACGATGGAAGCGAAGAAGTCACTTTAGAAATCAAAGTGACATCTGCAAATCTCGGGGGATGGGCTCTCAGCCATGCCCTCTCCTCACCGGGCAGACTTCAGACTTCAGACTACAGTTCTAACACACAGATGTATCCCTTGGCTGGAATCTTACCCGTGTTTTGTTTTTGAAGTCTACTTGCTGGTTGCTTTTATGAGGGCGAGCCTTCCCACCCAAATCTTGACCTCTTTTACAGCCAAGTTTGACATTTTTGGTTTGAACCTCCAAAGGCGTGTGTGTGTGTGTGTGTGTGTGTGTGTGTGTGTGTGTGTGTGAGTTCAGTCTCTACTCCCAAAGAGCAGTGATATCTCTAAGCCAGAACTGAACTGAAGATGAAATGCCCCCCCCCCCATCCCTAATTACTCCTCAGCTAGGCAAGGAGGGCAGGTGGCCACATTGTGCCTGAAGTCAGGAAGCAGAGGGTGACTGCTGTGCTCAGCTCATGTTTCATTCAGCCTGGGAGGCCAAGTCAGGGCTTGGTGCCACCCACATTCTGGATACGTATTGTCTTCCTCCTTTAGTTAGGCCTCTCCAGAAACATGCTGCAGGATTCCGCTTTGGTGATTCTAAATGAAGAATGGTGAATGAAGATCGCCTATCACAGACAGAGGAAATTAAGTGTAGAGTCATCAAATCCCAGTATTCATTTATTCAACAGATATATGATATTTTTTATCCCCCTGAGACTGCTCTCCCATGAAGGAAAAAAAAAAAAAAAAAAAGGAACAAGCAAAGAATTAATGATAAAGCCTGCTGGATTGTAGCAAACGATGGGTGCTGCTCCTCTTCTATGTGAGAAATTTCAGGAATGATCCCACTGATGAGTAGATGCTTGAGATAAGAACAAGGGGAAACAAAGTAGTTCTCTCTGAAGAGAAGTCCAGGCAAAATGAATTGTAAATAGTAAAATTCCAAAGTGGGAATGGACATGACCACGAGCATGTGGGTGGGGCCAGACCCAAGTAGAGCTAGTTGAGGTGCAATGGACTTCGGCAAGAACTTTACTCAAGTGACATGGAAGTCACCGGAGGGTTGAGGGCAAGAGGGGCAGGATGTAAGTGCCCACATTTCATGGTCAAATTGGATGTTGGGGAAAAGCAGACCATTAAGGGTAGAGGGGGGAAATCTAGGCTCCTTTATTCAGGTGTCATGGTAGCCGGGCAGTGAAGGTGTCGAAGATGGTGAGGAGGGGGCTGGTGGGACCACATATTTCAGTATTAAGTCAGCAAACTCTGCTCTGGGTTTGGCTATGAGATTCAGGAGGAAGAGACATCAAGGACAACTGCCATTCTGATGACCTGGCTCTCTAAAAGGACAAATGCTAACATATGCTGTGCTGGGCCAAATATCAGTAAAGGTAGACATTTCTGTTCTATGGTTATATTTATTTATTTATTTGCGTGTGTGTGTGTGTGTGTGTGTGTGTGTGTGTGTGTATTGTGTATGCACAAGTGTGCCATGCTGTTCATGTGAAGGTCAGAGGACAAGTCAAAGGACATGTTTCTTTCCTTCTACCATGTGTGTCTAGGGGATTAAACTCAGGTGGTTAAGCTTGGTGGCAAGCGCCTTTACCTGATGAGCTATCTTGCCAGCTTCAAAGGTAGGCTTCTTTTGGGCAGAAGAATAAGGAGATTGGTTTGGACTCTCTAATTTTTTTCTCATTTCTTTATAATGTCACTTATGGCTCTCCTTTTTGCTATGTGATGAACTGATATCCACACATTATTTGAATAGTAGGGTATCAAGATTTATCCAATTTTAGTTATTTATAATAATAAACTCACTGTATTTTGCTAAGCCACAAAATACAGATTGGTTGTGTCTCTGAACACCTGGGCTCTCCTTTTTCTTGAACACCTGTTCATGCACATCCTGCTCAAGTTCTGCTCCACAGAGCACACAGCCAAACCCAGCAACAAAGTGGGAGGAGCTATACACATCCCATCCATTGCATGGCTGTCCACTCATTACAGTACAGGTACCACCCGGGTCAAGTAAACCAAGGAAGATGAATCCATAGGGTCATTGGGCAGATACCAGAGATGAGGGGCCAGAGTGCCTGCAACCTTGTAAGAAAATCTTCCTCCTCATGGCTCAAGCACCCAAACATCCACAGAGCAGGTTTCCTTGCTAGTGAGTGTGCCTCTTTGCTATTTATTAGCTTCTTCTTATTCATATGATTTCCTCCACAACAACCCTGTGCTCTTTGGCCATCCCATGTTTTCACTCACTGCTGTGTGGTAAGTGCCTGATGCAGCACTGCACACAATAGGTCTAGTTTTCTGTTTAGATGCAGCACTGCACACAATAGGTCTAGTTTTCTGTCTAGATGTGTTGCTGCTGCTGGAGAGTTCACCTAGAGATTGGTTCCTTTGCATACAGGGGGAATAAAAGGGGGGTAGAGAAAAATAAAGACACGGAAGCCCTGGCAGTAATTCAGGTGCCTGCTGAGGCTGAATATGAGCTCCACCAGGCTATGGGGCAAATGGGAGTGGTGGATTAGCCAAAGCGTGTGTGTGTGTGTGTGTGTGTGTGTGTGTGTGTGTGTGTGTGTGTGTGTGGCTACATGCTACCCAAAGGGTCCAATTACAAATATTTTCCTTTTAAACAAGACAAAAATCCTCACAACAGTCAGATAAACGATTGGAAGGCAAAGTTCTCCAGACACCTGCCTGTTCAAGGGACTATAGGGGAGGCTGGAAGTCTGGAGCCTCATCAGAGGCACATTTTAATTTTTAGAATCATGTTTTACGTAAAGAACATGGCCAAGGCATGACAAATCCCTCCCCCTCAACGCTCCTTTACTAGGGTGTTCTTTGGTGAAAAAATAGTGTATCTGTCTACTTGAAACTGGGACAAGAACTAGCTGGAGGGGATGCCTTTATTTCTTTTGCCGAAGATGACTCTGGAGATTAAAAAAAAAATTCTCTTCCAGTTTATGAATCCAGATCCCCAGGCAGAAATCCAGTGCGCAGTACACTGCGACCCTGCCACTCCATGCAGGGCAGAGATCAAGGAAGGGAGATGATGTTTGTGTCTGGCCCTGGGCTGAGGGAGCATAGGCAGGGGGTGGCTGGAAGCTCTCTAACCCTCCTCTGCAGTTCCTTAACCTCATGAGGTCTCCCAAAGCCAGGGTTACTAAATCCTATGCCCTACTGAGAATTCCAGGGTATTCTTTCCCCATAGTACTTGCGAACTGGGATCATGTGGAATATGGGACATTCCTGCCTGTGGCTATGCTTTGTTTGGGTGACACAACAATTATAAAATTACATAGTTTAAAAATTAATTCTAGGGCTGGGACGACAACTCATTTTGTGATGTGCTTGCCTGACAAGCCTGAAGACTTGAGTTTGAGCCCCAGCACCAATATAATGAAGGCAGTCATATTCTTAGAAAAGCCAACACTGGGAAGGCAGAGCCAGGATCCCTGGGGCTTGTTCACCAGTCAGCACCTAACCCACTTGCTACTGAGAAATCCTGTCCCACAGAGAAGGAAGATGCCTCATGAGGAATACGATCTGAGATAGTCTTTTGGTCTACACACGTGTGAGTGCTTACACCCCCCCCCCACACACACACAGAGTCATGGGTGTTTACCCATGCATACACATGCTCTGCCACACATGAAGATGCACAAATACACACACTGAGATATGCCAATTAATTCTATAGGCCAGTGAGTGTTTAGAAGCCAGGATATTTAGAATTCATGATTCCTTCTGGAATCTGAAAACTGTCATTTTCTGTCCACATCTGCCCTGCCGCAGGTGGCTATGGGAAATCTACCCATGTTACCGAAAACCATCTCTGTAGCTTCTATCTATTCTTGCCCAGCCTGCTTTGCTCAATTATTTCACATGGCTGGTCCATTTTAGACAATCAGGAATGGACTCCTGACCTCTGTATTTATGCATGGTGTCTGTAGCCATAATGTATATTGCCGTAAATGGTTCAGATATCATCTTTAATTTGAACATCAGCCTGCTCTTTAGTTCTCAACTTTGACTTTTAAAAACCAGAATTGTTAATTATCCTGGTGAAGCTTTCTCTGCTGTAGACTTGATAAAGTCCCTGTTAATGGATGTGATCGTTGGTGGGTTAATCTAAAAGATATCCTTTCTCCTCCTTCTGGTATTTTCCCTTCTGTGCCAACTCATTCAACATGTGAGAAACCTTCAGGTGTTTAGGAGTCTTGGAGAACCTTCCAGGAAATGTTGCAAGTTTGCCATGTTGTCAGAGGATAAAGGCACACTGTTCAATCCAAATCTTTGTGTAAATTTTTTATTTCAAATTCAACATCCAAGTTAAAATCTTGGATGCTTCTTTGCCTTACATTTTAATGAGTAGATTTTTCTAAAAGGGAAAAAAAAATAGGAAAAAGAAAAAAAGAAACCCATAGCCACAAAAGTTTAAATGCTTTGCCCAATAGCACCTTGTTTTTGTGTTTTTAAAAGCACCAGTACTCAAGATGGGGCTGTTGAGATGGCTCAGTGGTTAAGAGGGTTTGCTGTTCTTGCAGAGGACCTGAGTTCGGTTCCCAGCATCATCACTGGGCATCTTTAGCGACTGTAGCTCCAGTTCCAGGGGATCTGACACTCTCTCCTGGCCTCTGTGGGAACCTGTTTGCAAGGGGCATATACCCCTGTGCATACACATATATAAATAAAAAAATAAACCTTAAAAAAGTAAACAGTACTCAAACAGCAAGCAGGAGCTGAAATATTGGTCAAAGAAATTCTGAATGCAAACCAGGCAGTCTCCTATGGATTTCCCCCATTGTATCATTTTATAGGTATGTGTGTAAGCCTGGGTGTCTGGTAAACTTTTATGTGTTAAATCATTCTCCCATTAGTTTTTGTTGTAATTACCACCATGCTTATTGTAATTTCTGATTGATCTTCAATTGGTCTTGCCTAATAACACTTCATCTTGAGTTGTCTACGCCTGTAGGCTGCTCAGTTATGTGGCAAATGATTTATCTATAAACGCTCAACATACCCTGGAGTTCAATATTTGAAGACATCTCTTTGTAAAGCAGAGAATGCTTCTGGTGCACAAATAATATGGTGGTGAGTTTTGCATCTGGATAAAAGTCAATGCTGCCCTGGCCAGAAGCACGTCTCCGCTCCCATCCCTTTTGGCAACTATGTTGGTTTCTCAGTTCATCTCAGGCCTACCCTTCCACTAGGTTGTAATGTTAACGATGGTAGGAATCATTTCTTCATCTTTCTTTCTACACTTCCTTCCTTCCTCTCAAATTTTTTTTGATGTTTAAAGTTCTCTATCTGTGTCTCTGTGTAGGTATGCACACGTGAATGAGGTTCCCTCAGAGGCTAGAAGACGGTGTGGGGTCCCCTGGGGGCTAACTTACAGGTGTTATGAGCCACTTGGTATGGGTATGGGAGCCAAACTCCGGTCCTCTGTAAGAGCGGCCGGCAGTCTTTACCACTAAGCTGTCCTTCTAGCCTCCTCCCCTTGTGTTTAAAAGAATTTTGAGGGTGGTGGGCTACATGAAACAGAGAACAAGCCGTTTGAGTTGACTCAGGATAGCCCATTTGTACAGTTGGGTGTTACCACACATGCTCCAGTATGCTCATATTTTCATAGATAGAAACCCCCTTCTTCTTCCAGCCCCTGGAAATGCCATCTGTCTGTCTCTAGGGGCCTAACCAGGCTAGCTGCCTTGGATAAGTAGAATCATGCAATGTCTATTCCTTTGAGATTGGCTTATTTTTTAAGGATGCTGAACTCGAGGTTCATGTAGCATGCTTCAGAATATATATAATGACAGTTAAGATTGGTTGTCAGCTTGACAGGATCTAGAATCACCTAGGACATATCTCTTGACTGTGAGTGCATTCAAAGTGTATTGTCTGGTTTTGTGTATCAACTTGACACAAGCTAGAGTCATCAGAGAGGAAGGAGCCTCAGTTGAGGACATGCCTCCATGAGATCCAGCTGTAAGACATTTTCTCAATTAGTGATCAGTGGGGAGGGCCCATTCTATTGTGGGTGGGATCGTCCCTGGGCTGGTGGTCCTGGGTTCCATAAGAAAACAAGCTGAGCAAGCCATGGGGAGCAAGCCAGTAAGCAGCACCCTCCATGGCCTCTGCATCAGCTCCTGCCTCCAGGTTCTCTTACTGGAGTTTCTTTTGTCCTGCTAGGTCTTGCCATCCTTCTCAGCCCCAAATAAGCACACAGACCCTTATAAAACCGAAAGCTGATGGCTAGGGCTTCTTATTGGCTAGGTCTGTCTTAAATATTAACCTGTGTATTTCCACGTGGTCTTGGCTTACTGGAGAATGACGGATCTCCTTTGGTGGCTACATGGCATTCTTCCTCAGTCTCTCTCTGCCTACCTTTCCTAGAATTCTCCTCATCTCCTAGTCCTGCCTATCTTCCTATTTCTATTGGCCAAACAGTGTTTTATTAATTAACCAATAATATACAGAAAGACATTTCCCTCATCAAGGCTCCTGTCCTGTTTGAGTTCTTACCCTGACTTCCTTCAGTGATGAACAGCAGTATGGACGTGTAAGCCAAATAAACACTTTCCTTCCCAACTTGCTTTTTGGTCATGGTGTCATAGAAACCCAAACTAGGACAAAAGGTAAGAAAATCTACCCTAAATATGGATATTACCATTCGATGGGCTGTGGTCCTGGACTGTATACAAATGAAAAATAGGCTGGCACCAGCATCCATCTCTAAATCCTAATTGGGTGCAAAATGACCAGCTGCCTCATGCTCCTGTCTTCTTTGCCACAATGGAGTACACCCGCAAACTAAGAGCCAAGGTAAACTCTTCCTCCCTGAAGTTGCTTTTGTTGTAGCAACAGGCAAACTAAGGCAGTCCATATCTGTTGGACAAATAGCAAGAAAGAAACCATTTTCTTCAGTAGATCTTTCCAGACACACAGTAGTCCTTAATAAACACCCTCTTCTTGGTTTGTGGTAAGGACCCAAGAAAGCTACTGAGGTGCTTTTGGAACACAAGGACTAGCAAATCCTCTGCATGTGTTGTTTAAATCTAACATATGAAAAGCAACTCAGTGGTGTATTTTCTTGGACTTGTAATTTGGATTGCCTTGCGATGGCTGCTAATTAACCAGTCGGTGATGTGCCGCTTGTCTTTTCGTCTGCTGCCTCTGAGCTTGTCACGAGCCAATGACAAGCCCAGAGAAACTGGGGCCACTCTGATAATTAAGGTTTGGAGGGCTTCTTTACCGACCCCATCATGGGCCAATTGCTTTCTCTGCCTCTGCTGATGGGCAGCTGACATCTGACAAAACACTGGCCTTCTCTCATCCGCGCAGCAGCGGGACACTTTCCCACCTTTTAATGGCTGAGCGCATCTCATCCCAAGCAACTCTGACAAAACCCAAGTGTATTGTCAAAGTTGCTGGTGGAAAGGACTGATTAGAAAGGAAGTCTGGACGCATCAGAACAAACACTCATGCATGTACACACACACACACACATACACACACACACACACACACACACACACACCACGCACACACTCTCTTATTAGCCTCTAAATGCAAAAAAAAAAAAAACCCCAAAACAAACAAACAAGCAAACCCAAACCCAATGCAGAGCTTTATTTGAATTTGTAAATGACACAAGGAGGAAGTGGTTTGGAAGCTGACTTTCTAGGAAAGGCAAGCTCTGCATAGTTTCTTTAAAGTTGATGCTATTGGAATCGAGAGACGGCCGGCTGATCAAATGCTTGCTTTATGAGCACAGCATAAGGGGAACTGAGTTCAGGCCCCCAGCACAAAGACAGCAGGGGTGCTGAGGCCTGTGCTTGTGACCTCTGGCTTTTATTTCCATGCCTACAGATGCGCACCCATGCTTGAGTGCACGCTGGTGTGTGTGTGTGTGTGTGTGTGTGTGTGTGTGTGTGTGTGTGTGAGAGAGAGAGAGAGAGAGAGAGAGAGAGAGAGAGCTCAGTGCGCTGCAGCCCTCATCTGAAGCATTTGCTTTATTTGACAATGTAGATTTGCAAGCCTCTGTGTTGGTTCTTGCTTACTCACTCTTACTCCTTCTTCTGAATTAACAGTGCTCTAACAATGGCACTGAAGCCCTTGGTCAAAACTCGTGGTCCAGCCACTCCCTGGCTGCTTGGCCCTACTCTGTCATTTGGCATTTTCATGGGTGAGCTTCTTACCAGTAATGTGGCACCAAGTGGCACCTGTCTGAAAAGGTAGTTTGAGACTACTGTGGGAACAGTGGACTTGGTAACTTAGGCTATTACTATTTATACCATGATAGTATTTCATGTCATAGTAAACAGTTAAAGTATTAAATAGTATGATTACAGAAATTAATGGTCTTTCTTTTGCTTAGAAGAGAACACACTAGGCTGTAGGATGGTAAATGTAGGGAAGGCTGCTTTTCTCCTAACAAAGACAGCGATTAGTGTTTCACCCTTGCAGGTTTGAGAACCATCTCTGTCCGCCTCAGCATGCAAGAGACACAACACATCCGTCTCTGGCCTGTGTGCGGTTTTCCTTTGCCCTGTTGATGGGGACCTTGGCTCTTGCCTTTAACTGAGCTATTTCTAGAGAAGAGCTCACTATCAGATTTGTAACTGCTCTCCATCCCCACCCCAGCATTACAGGCTCCACTCTGGCTGTGTGAGCTCCTCAGTTCCGTGGTTTGGTGACTTCCTCAGGCTCTCACCAGGGATTCTAACAGTGAAGACATAATGCCAAGATTACGCAAGGTTGGTTACACGGGTAAATGAAGAGGGCTGGGAGCTTTGTTTGAGCAAATCGATGCTGTAGATCTTTAGGGGAGACTGGGACTTTGTCAGAATTTCAAAGCTTTCATGCAAACTCACATGACTGTGACTGTCCAAGTTCTAGTGCATTACCCGCTGTGAGGGCTGTCATTGGTGTGTGTGTGTGTGTGTGTGTGTGTGTGTGTGTGTGCGTGTGTACGCACATGCACGCACACGCATGACATAATAATATGCATATGTGTCTGTATTATCATGGGAATATATGTATGGAAGCATGTGCATGTGTTTTTATGTTCACATGTATATACAGTCTGTGTACCTATGCATGTGTATGTATTTGGAGCCTGGAGGACAACCTCGAATGTTCTTCAGATATCTTTTGTGACAGGGTCCCTCATTGCCTTGGAGCTAGCAGAGAGAGGCTAAGCCAACTGGTCATATGCCTCTGGGATCATGTGTCTACCTCCGCAGTGCTGGGATCACATGTGTGTGCCGCCACCCTTGGCTTTTCCATTGAGATGCTTCTTTTCAGTAGTGAAGCTCACCGTCTAAGTTAGGACCATGGTTTGTCTTGGGTAGATTTTCCTACCCACCAAGTAGTGACTGAAACACAGTAAAAACCACTTATTTCTACCTCACTCAAATAATGATCTGGGCTCATGTGTTGACCCTGCTCTGTACATGTGTGGAGAGCCGCGGCTGGCTTCCTCGTGCCATGTCATCATTGACTGCCAGTGAAGTGGGTAGGAGGGACCAGCAGGCCCTTCCATTTCAGGTCAAAAGAGACATTTTAACTTATTTTTTGAGGTGGGGTCTCAGGTAGTCCAGGCTGGCCTCAGATGTGTTAGGTAGTTAAGGATGACCTTGGACTTCTGATCCTCCTCACTAGTGTTGGGGTCACAGGTCTGCCCCACCATGACTGCTTTACGTGCTGCTGGGGCTCGAACCCAGAGCTTCATGCATGTTAGGCAAACACTCTACCAACTGAACTACATACACCAGGTCCCTATTCACACACCTCTCAATTACATGGTCCCACTTACCTGTACACAAGACTGTGGGATGCAGACATCATGTGGTCAGGAGCTCAGTTGCTGTTTAAGGAAGACAGAGCTGCACTTTACACCCTATGATTCCCTCTGGGGACATCTCCCTTTTCAGATGACGTGACAGGGCAGGGTGGGGGAGCTGCTTCCATTGCTGCCTGGCTCCTCAGTGGGCACATGGACTAACTTACACTGTCAGGATGCCCGAGACTGGTTCACAGGTGCTCAGGCAGCTCACTCTGGGGCTTGGTCCTGGGTCCCCGCTGTGGCCGGTGTGGATAGGCTGCTCTTCTTTGTGAGGCCACCTCCCTGGGAAAATGACATGCTGAAGTCACTCCTGCCATCTTTGTTTTCTCTGGGATTTATGGAGCTTCCCTTCCCACCTAGGAAACAAACTCCTACCGACCCAGGTGCTCTCACTCCCAGAGAGAACAGCATCATCTTCAGCCACAGTGGTTGTCACACCTGGGTTACCGACGCTATTGTCATCTCGTGGGCTACATAAGCTCATATGCAGTGTCCCCTCCTATTCCAGACGACAGATGGCCTCTTAGGGTGGAGCTGGCTGGGACCCTGCCTTGTGCGTCTGCTTCACCAGGTGTGCTGGCAAGTTTTCCCGATTGATGCTGGAGGGACAAGCCCACTGTGGGTGGCTGTAACATGGATAATAAAAGACCCAGAGACAGATTTTGGGCTTCAGGCTTCAAGCTGAAGATCAGAGAAGCAAAGCAGCCAGCCACTAGCTCTCACCTCAGGCTGAAAGGCCTGGTCCTGTCTCCACGAGCTCTCACCAAGCCTCAGATTTCTGCCTCTCCTCAGTGTGGCTGGAGAGATTCATTCTCAGAATGTTGCCCAAGATACTGGGCTTCTGTCTTGTATAAACATTTTTGGGCTGGGATTAAAGGCTCAAGCTCTGTTAAGCTTTTAGACTGATTCACTCTCCTGTAGCTCTGGGTGGCCTTGAACAGAGATCCATTCTGAGTCCTGAGGTTAACGGTGTGTGCTACCACTGCCTAGCTTTATGGCTATCTAGTATGGCTGCTAGGATTAAAGGTGTGTATCACCCCTGTTTTGCATCCTGAACCCTCAGGTAAACTTTATTAAATCATAAATAATATATCACCACAATTTCCCTTTTTTGTCTCATACAAAAAAGAAGAAAGCTACAACTAACATAAGAAAAACTATGTTACTAGCTGTTTTCCTACCAGCCTGGTCCCACAGCCGCATCAGCCCAAAATAACACACAGAGATGCTGTATTAGATATAAAGCTGTTGGCCAGTTACTAGCGTTTCTTATTGGCTAGCTCTGTCTTAAATATTAACCCATTTCTATTAATCTAAGTGTTTCCATGTGGTCTTACCTTACGGGAGAGAGGGTCTGCTCTCTTGGTCCTACATGTTGACTTTCCTACAACCTCTCCCCAAATCCTCCTTGTCTCCTAGTCCTGCCTATCTTGCTTTCCTATTGGCCAACACAGCTTTATTCATTAACCAATACGAGAAACATATTTTAAAAAATGACATCTTCCATCAACTATATACAATAATTATATACAATATACACAGGCAATAAGGCAATCTAGGTGAGTCCAAAGTCTTCTGTCTAATTTACTTTCTATTCTAATTTGTATTACTAACTCAAACTTTTCTTTTTATGTCTCTTAACCTTATATACTTTTCATTTGTTTAGTGAGTTTCTTTTCTGAATCTGGTAAACAATGAAAATTATAACTATAACTATCCAGTCTTCAGTTCCCTCAGAGTCCTGAGAAGGAAATAATATTAACTGGGTAAGCAGGAAGTGTAAGCAACCAACTTCCAAAGTATGTGAGAAAATGACAAAAACAGATGGCTGTGTGAACAGTCACCCAAGGTTCCTCTACAACATTGGGGTATCCATCTTTGGCCTGTAGGCCTAGCATATCTGACAGACATATTTGTGAAGTAGACTATTATGAAGGACCATTCCGCCTTGTCTTGCCAAGGTTTGCAGTCATTCTCTTTTGTGTCCTATTTAGACAGCATATTGACAGCAGTTGACACAAAGGCGCTTTCTTATCCTGTGACTTACCTTTGCCACAAAGAAAATAAACTCCATGTGTAGTTTCTTTGATGCCCATCATCACCTCTGAAGTAGATTGGTGCTGCCAGGAACAGACATGTCTCATTGTTGTAAAAAAGAACCTATACTATTAAAACTTCTTAAATGCCATATTCTGTAGATCTCTTAAGTGTTTGAAGATAACCAGTCTTTCTAAATATATCTCTGTTTGACTTTGATAACATGCCTAATATGATTACAAGTTTGACTGTAATGGTTGACTATTAATCTACATTTCCTTATTATCTTATGTAGTTGGTAATAGTAACTTTCAAAGCCTAGAAAGTTGTATTACATTGTTAAATGAGCTGTACAGGTACAATACCTTGAGCAATATTAGAAACATATGTACAATATGTTTTAACAAATTAATATCTAATTTGTATCAATATACAACATTTGCATACAGTATATAGAAGTCCGATCCAATGTAAAATATTTAAAACTAGTAGTTGCCTTTTTAAAACAAGATTCAATAATCTACTATTTTATCTTATCATATCATATCGTCCCCTTTTCTTTTCAGAGTAGATTCAATTCTCTACTCTTTTTATCCTATTTTATCTGTATCCCCCCCTTTTTTAACCATTACCAATAACAACTTGTATGCAATCTCCCTAAACAGTGACAAATATCTATAACTTAATGAATGATCAAAAGCTACCCACCCCATCTCTTGGCAATGTGGGCCTCATGTTCTTAAAGTTACTTCCTGCTGTCTGGGTTGGATGGCATCTTTAGCAGATTCTGCTAAACAATTGGGGTTAACTGTCAAGCTGTATCATTTTTGTCCAGCCTCTGTGTAATGGGGAAGTGCCAGGCTTGTCTCAAGACCCTGTGAGGCTGGATCGTCTCAGCTGGCCACCTCAAAACTGTTCTGGGCAGTTGGTAGTCCAAAGCTGGTGTCTAGTTGGAGTTGTTTAGCTTAATGGTGTTGCCATAGTCCTGGTGAAGCTGTTGTTGTGGGATTCCATCTTCTTTTTGCTTGTTTGTTTATTTGTTTTGCTTTTCAAGCCAGGGTTTCTCTGTGTTAACAATCCTGGATGTTCTGAAACTCACTTTGTAGACCAGGCTGGCCTCAAATTCAGTGAGATCCACCTAAATCCTCCTCCCAAGTGGTGGCATTAAAGGTGTGTGTGACCTGCATCTGGCTTGGACTCAGGCTTCTTTTTGGAAACTTCAGAAGTCACATTAGGTCGGGTTATTTCTCTTCTTGGTA
>NW_026125063.1:37500-89092 GCF_943737965.1 Phodopus roborovskii
ACACATTTAGGGCTGTCCTCAAGGAAGGGCCTTTTCTGGTTCCCACCTCCACCTGCCCCCCCTTCTTCCTCCCCCTCCACTTCCTCCTTCCTCTCTTTACTTCCTTTCTTCCTCCCTCTCCCCTAATTTCCTCCATCCTTCCTTTTCTTCTGTCTTAGCACCTGGTACCTAATAGGTCAGTGCCGGATATTTCAAGCTTTGCAATCGTCAAATGTTTATCAATGGGATTTTATGAAGGACTGAAAAAGTTATGTGTAGGGCACTGCACAGGCTGTTAAAGGAATATTAGTAGCTATAAAGAGACTTTATTTTCTCTCACCCCTCTGAACTGTGACCCTACCATGAAAACAGCCACAGGCAACAAGCAATTAACAACAATTGTGGTTTCGTGCCAACAAACCTTTCTTTACAGGCAGAAGCATCTTGTCCTTTGGGTGATGCAGAAGCCATTTTTACAGCCACCCCAACACAGGCCAGGGTCTGGCTTGGCTCTGCAGGTTGTGTTTTGCCAACTCCTGTGCTAAGTGTTTCAAAAGCCTATGCTGCATGAAGGAGGGTCGATGCGGGATGAGGTGCATATTAAAAGTATTTTTGGTATACATGAGAGCCTGATCTCAAACCTGTGGATTTGAACCAGTGTGGCCCCATGTCAAATGTGCCGTCCTGCTCTATGTACTTCCATTCAGAGCTTACCCGTCTCTTGGAAGACAAAGCCGAAAGTGTGAAATTTGAGCCAGGATCAGGTTTACCCAAAAACTGTAGTCTGGCCGATCCCCCATACCCACCATCGTCAGGGTGTTCCCTTTAATAAACAGAGCACGGGGCCAGGGCAGGGCCCTGTATGTTTTCAGCGATTGACACCCATGGCTTTTTTCCTTTTACTTACAGCACTTAAACTTCCTGAACTTCCAGCCCCACTCATCATCTTCCTCAGCAAATACTGGGAAAGAAGTAGACCGTAAGACCCCAGGAAGAACACTTCACGTCCTCCCAGCAAATAAGTTAAACATAACAAATGGAAGCTTGCAAAAGTCGGAATTGTAAAACTAATAGGGCTGTTAAAACCAGCTTCCCTGAAAATTATGCATTGGTTGGTCTGTTTCTTATAATGGCGAATAGTGAGCCTTGATCGTTCATCAGGGCTCATGCCATAAATTAGGTTTTGAGGGAGGCTGCAAAATTCTTTATGGCCTCACAGGAAGCCACTGTGGCCGCCTTTGGAACCCACTGCTGGATTCCAGCGGTGCCGTGCAGATCCGATCCCTCAAGTGAAAGTTTTAAAATGGTAACAAGTTGTCAAATGTTTATCAACGGAATTTTATGAAGGACTAAAAAGTTATGTGTACGGTACTGCACAGACCATTAAGGGAATAATAACAGCAATAAAGAGACTTTATTCTCATCAAGACTTATGTGGCAGCTAGCTTTCCTCCCCAAACTCGGTTAATGGAGGCTGGGAGAGATGAATAACTCAAAACCTGGAAGGAGATCGGCCTGAAGCATTAGACAGAGAGCCTGTAGATCCCGCTCTATTTACAGAGAGCCATGTCAAACTTGAAGCCCAGCTTTGCAAATGCCACTCTGAGGGTGGCTAGAGGGCTCTGCTCAGTGCAGGGGGGGTGGGGTGGGGGTGGGTTTTGGGCTCAGAACAAGCGGGCTCAGTTTCAGACTTTGCCTTGATATCTTTGTGTTCGTCTTCACCAGAGTTGTCCTTTGCATAAAAGGAGGGCTGGGAGTCAAATCCTACCTTAGCGGGTTTGTTGTAACCTTTAAAAAAAAATAAACGTGGGTGCAATGCACGTATGGAGCCAGGAACAAAAATTCCATAGCTGGGTGTGGTGGCACAGCCCTGTAATCTTACTGGGGAGGCTGAGACAGAGGAGGGAGTTTAGGGCCAGCCTGGGCAGCATGCCAGACCTCTCAGAGCAACAGAAGTACAGAGCTCATTGCTTTTCTTGGTAGGGTTAGGGTCAATTGTGTGTCTCCTCCCTCCCTCCCTCCCTCTCTCCCTCCCTCCCTCCCTCCATCCCTCCATTCCTCCTTCCCTCCATCCCTCTCTCTCTCCCTCTCTCCTTCCCTCCCATCCCTCTCTGTCTCTCTGCCTGGATTTACCATTTAAACACCAAGTAAGGGTTAACCAAGATGTCCTGCACAGGGAGCACAATATAGTATCAAGGGAGGACTAGGAGGCTCCTGGCAGGATGGGAGCTTTCCTTGAGAGGAGGGACTGGTTGAGAACATGGCTGAACTACATTTCCCACAATCCCCTTTGCTGTGAGTGTATAGCCAGGATTCTGGAGTGAGATGGAGAGGGTGGACTTGATCTGTAGCTCTTTGTGGCTCATTCAACTTGTCATTGTTATCTTGGCCTGATGCAACTGTGGGGTCTGAGCTTGCTCCCTCTTGTCCCAGCTCTGCCATTGTTCCAGCCAGGGTGTATGTCCTGCTTTGGGGTGATTGTCACCCTGTCATCATGTTTGGGGTCTCATGAACTAGCCTGGGTTTCTGTCTATTTCCAAGCGCTCCGGCTTCAGCTTGCAGGCTCTTCCTTGTCCTCATCCTCTCCACTTCACACCCATCCTCCTACAGAGCCACAACCTCTGTGGGTCCCAGCACTCAACCCGGAAGTTACAGCCTGTCAGAGATCACCTACATTTGGCCATCCCTGAAAAGGACACACATGCTTGCGTGCTCATCCTCATGCCTGTGAGTGCTTAGGCATTTCTTCCTGGATCTTTGAGAGAGCACCATATTGGTCCATTCTCATTGTTGCATACAGTACCACAGTCTGGGGTTCTTGTAAACAATAGCAATTTACTTCTCCTGGCTCTGGAATCTAGAAATTGAGGTCAAGGTGCTGGCATGGCCAGGTTCTGGAGAGGACCTCCCCTGCTTGCAGGCTGCAGTGTGCTGGTCCTCACATTTCAGGGAAAATGTGCGTTAGCTCTCTCTACTTTTCCCACAGAGCCATTCATGAGACCTATCCCCTTCCCGTCCTTAGGGATCTGAAAACACCCCTCCCTCTCCCTGCAAGTTGTGGATGTCAAGTACTTTGACCACAGGGTTGCAAAAGTAACAGCTGCAGGTCGTAAGATCCTACTTCTTAAAACCTTCAAGCCATCGTCTGAGGATTTCAACATATAAAGTTTGGGTGGAGCACAAGCATCCTGCTAATACCAGATGCTCACTGGAGCAAGGCACACAGGTAGTAGCCGGTGACCCTGTTAAAACTGAACAGCGGTGGAAAGACTCCTTACTTTGCTCTTATCTGACACATTGGATGGAGATTCCCACCATGCACCTCACCAGACAGCAGCCTAGCGCCCCCCGGGGCCTCCCAAGAATGACAAGGAATGGAGAGTTCAAAGTGGCTCCAGGTCATGGCTACTCCAGAGGTAACCCTCTACTTAGTTGCATTCAGTTTATTTCTTGAGCCATGAGCCCCACACATGGTACCAGCACTGTTACTATGGACCAGTACGGTGCTAAACGTGGGCCGTGGACACGGCGGGAATGGGTGCACGTGCACACACAGCTAATTCTAATGTGGCAGGTAATTCATTGGGCACCACGGAGGTTTTTGTTCTCTCTGATATATTTCCCCTGCCATGCAAAGAAGGAAGTGAGGCTTTGAATTTGCCTGGGTGAATTTCAACAAGTCGGTTTAAATGCCTCATTTAGCATTTTGCAGCAGCTTGTGTGTGGTACGGCCAAAGGCAAAAATTTCCAAGCTTAAAATTTGGAAAACAGAAAGTCATCTGAAGGGTACTAAGCTGGAGGGGTGTGAAGGGGATGCTTCGGGGACAAGGAGAGGTGGAGGCCGGAGCTGAGGAAGCAGAGGTTAGAAGGCAATGTCTAGCCTGGGGTGAGGTATGGTTTTGCATTCTGTTGGTAGATTGAATTCCTTTCCTACTGTGCAGAGCCCAGGGCATGGCTGACCCTGCCAGGGGAGGTCTGCACGACACGGAAGTCCTCTGTTCCCTAGGAGTGGGGCTCAGTATGCACATGGCCTCTGGTCTTTAGGAGTGGGGTTAAGTATACAGTACATGGCCTCTTGTCCTTAGAAGCAAGGCTCAGTACGCACATGGCCTCTGGTCCTTAGGAGTGAGGCTCAGTCTGCAACAGTGGGTAGACTGTTCTTTAAGGCTCAAGGCTCCTTTTCAGAGTTTTGTACTGTGTTTCTTTCCTAGGGTTCCCACATAGATTCTGGGGAGGTTAAAACTGTCCAGAGCCGACTGTGTCTTGATCCTTCTGGCAGACAGCTTGAGGCCTTAGTTTTGCCTGTGCCCTCGCCTATTTTATTGTGCCTTTTCTACTTTCCTCGATTACTTTCTGCAGGCGTTGGGGGGCTGGATTCTGCTTCTACACACAGGGCTTGCCATGCTTGGGTTAAGTGGCTTTTCCATCGACATAATCCAGCATGCTTGGATAATCAATCAGGATGAATGCTAATTGTTCTTCTTTCTGCTTCTAGATCATTAGATGCTGTTTGTCAACCTTCTCCAGGATTGACCTTTCTCTTGCCGCAGCCACCTTCCCTTCTGTCTTCCTCCTTTTGATGACTTACTGATCCTATGGGCCACAGAGGAAACACGGAAATCCTGGGCTCCACCCAGACCTCTGGGTCTTCACAAATCTGCTTCCATGGTAGACTCAGTGGAAAGAAAGCACAGTGTCAGCTGTGGCTAGTGACAGGACCAAGTAGCAGTAGGATGGATGGGGCCAGATGACCCTGTGAGTCCAGCAAAGGGATTTCCACGTTAAACACCATCAGGAGGGGGGGGGGCAGACATCTCCTCAGAGCTGTGTGATGGAATGACACAAGGTAAGCTTACCACAGCTTCCAAACGTTGTCATTGTGGAGGGAAATCCATGAATGGTGCCTCAAATAATCATTCCAGATCAGAATTGCTAGGGCACACATACCTTCTCAGGTTTGAGTATTCTTAAAGCCTCGGTGCCTAGAAAATTCTAGCTTGAAACTTTGTAATCACGATGGTCTTCCATTGGAAACTGAAAATCTTAAACGGAGGGCAGAGGAAGAGGGCCGAGGTAACTCAGTTCTCTGGGCGCATGCGTCCAGGTGTTAGAGCTGTGTATATTATGGGATAGTTTGGATACCATGTTGGCTCCCTTTAGTTGGCACACTAAATGGTAATAATGCTAAGAATGTTGGTAAAGCAGCACACAATATACCGGTTTGGGAATGATAGATGCTGTAAGAAAAATGTGTGTGGAGCACACATCAAAATGCCTCGGGTGGAGACTAGAGGGGGCCAGTGTTCTGCAGGCAAATGCTCCATCACTGCTGTCTGGGAAATCATGCTTTGTAGTGTTTGCCTACGTCTTTGGTGTAGACATCCCCAGTGTGGTTGACTTCAAGCTGCCACTGTGGCTGGGAGCTGGGGAGAGCTTCACGTGGTGCAATCCGAGCCCCAGCACACCTCTGGCTAGTGCCATACTCATTTCAAAACGGGCTGCTGGGCAAGGACTTTGAGCTTGGACATTCGTCTGAGATGTGAATGTTACAGGTTTCAGGGGAAGTCTTCAAGGCAGAGGGGCACACTGCAAATGCCAAGATCCCGAAACGCAAACAAACTTGGCGGGTTCTCCCGGGGAAGGAAGGCCGTCTGGGGGCAGGGGGATTGGAAACTGAAAACAGAGCAAGAGATGAGAGTCAAATCAAGCCGAACCTCCACGAAGGCCATTTTGTGGTGTAATGATGTCATTACACGTAATTGTAATGGGAAGCTGTATGCGTTATTTTTCTCATGGCTGTGACAAAAGCAACCTAAGGAACAAAGGGTTCATTATGTCTCACAGCTTGAGGACAGAGTTCATCCTGGCAGCAAAGGCATGGAGCAAATGAGGCTGTTGGTCTCATTACACAATAGTCAGGAAGCAGAGAGAGAATACTTACTTTCTCCTTCCATCTCGGACTCTAGCCCATGGACCGGTGCCACCCACATAAAGAGTCAATCTTCCCTCTGAGTTAACCCAGTGGAAAAACACCCTCACAGGCATGTCTGAAGTTTCCTTCCATGGTGAATGTACCCCTGTCAAGTTGACATTCACTATTACCCACCATGGACTTCACCACACAAAGTTCAAGTGTGCGGTCGGCCATGTCTGTGTTGGAGGAGGCTGCCTTTAAATGTGCACAGAGTGTGTTTACTGATGATTGTCTCAGAGCAGGAGACGGAGAAAGAAAAAATAGCTGGCTTCATTGGTTTTACTCTCCAGGTTTTGACTGATTCTCCATGCTGATTATGAACCAATTTGCAGCAGACCCAGCTCCTCTCCTCATGTAGCAGATAAATGTTAATTATACCTACAGTGGCACGGTGGTACCACTGGATTAGCCCAGACGGAGGACACCAGAGAGTGGAGATTACAACAAACCTTAGCCATTTGCTGAACATGTGGTTAAAAATCAGCCACTATCTCCAGCTTTGGAAATTTAGTCCAGGTTATATAGCTGTCAAGTTGACACTTCCCCCTCAGAGATGAGATCTGGGTAGCCCATAAAGCCTGCTGGAGTCTTGAACTGTCACACATATTCATTCCCTTCGATCAGGGACTCTCGTTCACCCACAGAAGTGGGCACCATCTGGCACCTTCACACTCACACAAGACATTTTAAGTACAAGAATATGAAGCGGATATTCCTCTGGGAGGGGCACTGCCCTCTTCCTCGTGTTGATTTCTTTCCATCCTTCACCTATGCTCACTGAGTAGTAAGTGAGCATTGTTTAAAGGAGGGGTATAAGAATATTATATGTATTGACAGAAAGAAAGCCAGTATCAATATTCATAGCACACTCATTAGTTTTCATTGTCAACCTGACACACACACTAGAGGCATTTTGGGAGCAGAAAATTCAACTGAAGAATTGCCTCCCTCAGATGGCGGGTGGGGCATTTTCTTGATTACTGATTGATGTAGGTGACCCGGTCCACTGTGGGCAGTACCATCCCTATGCAGGTGGGCGTGGGCTACATAAGAAAGGAAGCTGAGCAAACCAGAGGGCGGGGGCTGTAAGTGACTTTTCTCTGCGGTCTCTGCTTCAGTCCCTGCCTCTGGGTTCCTGCCAATTATGGAGTACTGTAACCTGTAAGATGTAATTAACTCTTTCCTTCCCAAGTTAGTTTTGATCATTGTCTTATGACAACCACAGAAAGCAAAGTAGAGCTCATGTACCTATTGAGGGGTCACAAGACACCCATGCAGTGTGTAGAACACTTGGTATACACTCAGTTAAACGTTGGGATGGCTGTGGGGTGGGGACATTGTTACCTACCCTCTGTGTTCACGCTGCTGCAATAGAATCCTTGAGATTGGTGATTAATAAACAGAAATTGATTTTCTCATCGTTCTGGTGTTGAAGAGTGTGGGACTGACATGTCCCAAGGCAGTTAGAGTCTGGTGTCGGCTTTCTATAGGACACCCTTGGCTACGCAGTCCTCTGGAGGGGATGAGCCTATGTGATGTCCTCGCATAGAAGAAGATGGAAGTGAGGGATAGGCCCATGGGGTGTCCCCACATGGAAGAGGACAGAAGTGTGACAGAAACCTCACTAGTTTTCTCCAGTCTAATGTCTCCATGAGGACGAAGACTTCTCTCTGTATTTTTCTGTTTCTCTCTTTCTCTCCCCCCTTTCTCCTCTTTGTCTCTCCCATGACTTTGTTTGTTTTATTTTTGGTGCTGAGGATTGAACTCAAGGACTCATGCCACATAGGCAAACATAATAGCACCAGACTTCAGCCAAGCCCCATTTTCTTCTTAACACCACCTCTAATGTTCAGCACAAGTCCCTCAGAGCTTCCAAACCCTGGCTCCCACTTTTAAATTTATTTTAATCTGTGTGTGTGTGTGTGTGTGTGTGTGCGCGCGCGCGCATGCGTGCACACGTGCACACCCATGTGTTATGAGTACATGCATGCAGAAGCCCATGGAAGCCAGAAAAAGACATTAGATTCCCGGAGGTTCTAGGTGGTTTGTGATCTGCCCAACATGGGTGCTGAGAACTAAATTCTGGTCCTCTGGAAGAGCAGCCAGTGCTCTTAACCACTGATTCATCTCTTATCTTTCCTGCTCCCGCCCCACCATTTAGTGACATCTGCTGTCCATTTCCACTAAGCTTTAAAGGACAGCCCTAGCCATGGGTAGCATGGCTTTGAAGACTCATGGCTCCTTCCTTACCACACGCAGAGCGCAGCTCCCATCCTGGCATATCTTAATGTTATTGCATGACCTGCCACCCATGACACAATTCTGTTTATGAGTGGCAGTCCCCGTTCTCTGAGCCTGTGTGAACAGGGCAGGCTGACATCCTCACTATACACACCTGTTTCATCCCTTTCCTCACAGTCGAAGCCAGTCTTTCCCAGCACGTTCCTTTCCCCCTTGGTTGGAAATCACACCGCCATTTCCCTCACTCCCAAGTCTCCTCTCCCTGTCTCTGTCTTTCTCTTTGTCTGCCCACCTCTTTGTCTCTGCCTCTCTCCCAAGCAGGAAACAGGTAGCATTTCACAAAGGTTCCATAAGGAAGTTTGGCGTATCGTCACTGTTTGCAGCTTGTGGCCTCTGGCCCATGCGACCATCTGAAGGCCAAGTTATAGTCCTTAAAGTCCGTGCTTGGCAAAGCGTTTGGCTCTGCTTCAGTTGGCTTATAAATACACAGCACACAACAGTGGCCACACACATACCTGCATTAAAAGTTTCCCGGTCAAATTGGCTCACACTACTGACAGACACACCCTGATGGACACACAGCAACTGTTCCTTGGTCTCCCCTGTCTGTCAACCATGGCTGTCACTATTCTCTCCAGGGACACTTGGGAGGGCAATAGAAAGAAAGGTTTTAGAAGCTAGATAGCAACTACTTCATAAACAGCAGGGGATGTCCCTCCTGTTTAGGAGCCTCACAAAATATTGCACGGTTAGATAATCAGATTTCCATACTCCCCTCTGACCCATTAGTGTCTTAGTCAGCCATTTTCTGTGTGACAAAATAACTTAGAACATCAACTTCAAGATAGAAAGAACTGGAATGGGGAAATGGATCACTGGGTGAGAACCCTTGTTCTGCAGGCATGAGGACATGGGTTCAAATCCCCAGAATCCACGTAAACACCAGGCATGGTCGCCTCTGTGCCTGTAGCCCCAGTGCTGGGGGGGTTTGTGGAGATGGGAGGATCATTGGGGCTTGCTTGCAGGCTGTCAGCCTGGCTTGAGGCTCAGTGAGAGACCCTGTCTTCAGGGAACAGAGTGGAGAGCGGTTGAGCAGGACTCTCAGTGTCTGGCCACTGAGGGTGGAGAGAGAGGCAGTCCATAATCGTTTCCCAATTGCCCACTAACTTATGAATCTACCATGTGGTCCATGCATAGATGGGCTCAAAGCGTTTAGAATCCAGTCACTTCCCTGTACTGGGATCCTAGATTCCACTGCAAGAGCATTCTGGGTACTGAATGCAAGCAGTAGTCTTTTATCCCTACCTTCCCAAGAACACCCTCCTTGGTCCTACCTGGGGTGGGGACTTCTGGCCGAGTAACTTCTCAGAAATTAGTTTCTTCTTCCACAAACAGAAGTGTGAGGTCACACACAAGGTTAGGAAAACTGTTTTTATGTGGCAAACAAGGATCTTAAGTGTTGTCATTCGCCTCAGTGGACGTTGGAATTAGGGATGTAATGTGCCTAGTGTTAAGTGAAACGTTGTAGACAGGCTCAGTGAGGCTGGCTGACATCGTGTAGCCTTCCTCTTCCTCCTCCTCCCCCTCTTCACCTGATGGGGCAAACTGATTGCGTTCAGCAATGATAATAGATACTGGTTATCGGATGGGCTGGATCGGAGAGACAAAGGGGGACTGTGTTCAAAGACAACATTACCAGAAGTTACAGATTCATGTTTCCTCCAAACCACGTATTTTATTTAATCTTAAAATTTTGCATATGACAGGTGTTCGTATTTACTATATTCGGAGAGAGAGAGAGAGAGAGGGAGAGAGTGAGGCGGTATACATGGACACCCGTAAATGGAGTCCTGAGGAAGATGCTATGTCTCTTCACCTATTGCTCTCTGCCTTTTCCCCCTGATACGGGGTCTTTTACCAAGTCTGAAACTTGTCACTTGTGTTGTCTCTCTCCCCATGCTTGGCTTTTAAATGACTGCTAGAGATTTGAACTCAGGTCCTCACGCTTGCACAGCAAGCACACTTACTGGAGTCATCTCTCCAGCGCTCAGAACCATTTCTTGATGGTTGACTCCTATAGCTTTGCAGTTATTTATTGGTATCTAGATGTATTAAAAAGCTGCCTTATAGGACTGTCTGAGGCACGTGGGATTTTTGACCCACCTTCTTGGTGCTGGAAATGAATTGATGCAATTTAAATACTTTGTCTAAAAGTTATTTGGCCTGGAAAATACCAATCTAATTCCCCAACAAGTAAGAAAATTATAAGGAGAGAGATCTAATCAGTGAGCAGAATATAGCCTTAGAAAATGTGCATCAGCATACCTTAACGAAAGTAGAATAAATCTTGAAACTTTAATATCCCCTTTTCTTGGACCTAAATAGGCCCCCTTGGAAAACTATTTTATTGTTTCTCATTAAATTAGAATTGTGCTGAGGTGCCACTATCTGCTGTTTTCTATTATTATTAATGTAGAAAAAAAAAGCCATTGTATATTCAGCATATCCCTGGTTAACGCCAACAGAAAAAAGCTTCCCCGTGTCTGCGCTTAACCCTGGCTCGTTTTTAAACAAAGTCCCCCCCCCTTTTTTGTTTACATCTGCATTTAAAGCCAGCAATTCTTTCTAGTGACAATTAAGGAAATGTAATGTATGGGTGTAGTACTGGCTCTGTTAAATTACCAGCTCACGTCGAAGAAGCCGGGGAAGAGTTACGGAGGAAAGAAGAGCCTCATTAACCTTGGGAGGACGTGGTCATCTCTGGGAAACAGGATTTGGAAGCATCGTTTTTCAAAACTCGGGTAGCTTGGTAGTGCATTAAATAGGAGACACTCAGGCTTCCTCGCCCCAGGTGAGATGGTGGCCCAGGAAGGCCTGCAACCCACAGTCCGGCAGATATCTGCAAGGCCTTTGTTGTTCTTGCACAGAAGTAGTTTATCACCTTCATTTCTTCAGGAGACAGGCGCTGAGTGACAAGGGGGTCGAGTGGGGGTGGGGGATTACCTGTGGCCCAGAGGTACAACTGCCCCACTCAAGGTGTGGGCGCCGTGTGCCTGACGATGACAGTGCTGGCGGTGGGGGTCATCTCTGGTTCCCATGTGCAGTGTGAGTTTTCCTGGAGAGACGCGAACAAACATCTACTCACTCCAGACAGGGTGCAAACAACACACCAAAGAAATGACTGCTCTTGTCTCCATTCACGAGCCAGTGAGTTAGTTTACCAGGGTTACACATATGAGCATGGGTGAGAGCCACTTACAGGAGCATGGAGCATGCAAAGACAGGTCTGCGGCAGGTGGGTGACCACTCCAGAAAGTCACAGCAGGTCACACGCAGAGAGCAAGTGACATGGGGTTCCCAGTCCACAGCTGATACATCTACGGCACGCCACCTACATCTGAGACTCAGGAGGCAATGTTGGGGGAAGAGGGGAAAAGGATTGTTAAGAGCCACAGCACCAGGATTTCATTATGAGATAGTATCTTCTACAGATGCCAGTGAAACTACTCAACAGTGTGGTTGCCTAGACAAGACCTGGAAAGTAGCAACCCCACTTGGCATGCCAACCTGGGTGGGGGAAATCTCACAAGGCCCCCCTCCTAGATGAAGAGCCACAGGTAATCATTGGCTGCTGGGAGAGGGAGAGCCAGTCTTTTCCAGGGATGAGGCCCTGATAGGTTATACCATCCTACAAGATCAACTTTAAACACATGCGTATATGAGCAACATTAAATGTCCATACATTTGTAACAACTATAATTAAAGAATGAGAGGGGGCAGGCTTAGGCACAGCAAGAGTTGCAGAGGAGACAGGGAGAAATACAAATGACGAAAATATAGTATTCATATATGAAATTCTCCAAATGTAAATCAATTATAAAAAGGAATGTTAAAATTGACTTAATTTTTAAGAAATATGTAAACTATGATAACATAGCTTTTCTTAATTATTCCATGCTACAACCCCATTCAAATAAAACAATATAAATATGTAGTGTATGTAACAACATACAAACTTTTGTACTTTCCTTTAAAATTTTAAAATGATTTTTCCCATAGCATACAAAGTATTGGGTTTCATCATGTCACTTTGATACATATCTGTCATTTATTTGTCTTTTTAATCTACCCTTCCTATCACATAGGCTACGTTTGATTGCATTAAGAGTCAGTATTATTTTTCATACCTCTTAATGCATGGGGTCTTAAAGCCACTTCTGGCCACGGCATGGGTATTGCTGGTGGAGCTGTGCTCTCTAGCTGAGCACAGTGTTGCACAGTTCCTCTGGTTTGCAGAGTCAGGCAGACTCTGCATGGAGACCCAGGAAGGAGCGAGTCACTGTGATTTTACCCCTGCGAGCACTATGCATTACACTTCATTTAATACATACAGCATGTAAATACGTTTCAGAGGCATAAAAGCTTCAAAACTAAACGAAAAGGAAAATTTAATAACCAGAAGAATTTTAGATTGTGCACTAAATAATCTGCTTTTCATTCAAAGAAAGAGGAGGAGAAAGGCTGAGTTTATAGACATATATAACAAATTAAAATCTAGTATCCTGGGGGGTGTAAATCACCTTCCGTGAGAGCAAAAGAATGTGACTCTCATCAGATCTCCTCCAGCTAGTCATCTTGCCTGGGAGTTTGGGTCTACTTCAGCAACAGCAAAGGCAGGTGGATCCCCGGATAAAGGGCTAAAACCAACACCTGCTATGGTCACACACTGTGTGGATTAGGGTATACCTGCAGTTCATGTTTACCCTTCCTTCCTTCCTTCCTTCCTTCCTTCCTTCCTTCCTTCCTTCCTTCCTTCCTTCCTTCCTTCCTTGGATTTGATGAGGAGTCAAGGAAGCTGCACGATTGATTTTGAGTTGGCACCAGGCAATAAAAGGACAACTGAGTCAGAAAGACCTTTTACATCAGACGGTGACAGAAGGGTCCATTCTATTCTCCTCAAATGGATAAGAAATCTTATCCAGCCAGGCCTGCCTGGGAAATGGCCACAGAATAGAGATAAGCGCAAACCGCAGAGCCTGTTTGTCCCTGGAAGTGTCTGCTCTGTTGGTTTGAGGCAGAACAAGAGGGAGAGACGGACAGTCTTCATGGGCCTCTGTCTATGCCACACCCGGCTTGTGGTTAGATGGAAGACTGCAGTCTCCGGAGCTGTCAATCCATCACTTTTTAATGGCATCAGATTTGCTTTTAAAAATTCATGCTGTGGGCTTTGAGGAAATAATTGTAGCAACTTTGTTAAAGGTTGCGTTGGATGGATTCTTTCTAATGGACAGCCTGATGCTTGGGTATTTTATCTTTTCTGATAGTACATTTTGAGGAAGAAAAAAAAAAAAAAAAAAAAAAAAAAAAAAAGAAAAAAGGAAAAAGAATGCAAGCCGGAGTGGTTTGCTACCTTTTTGTTTTTAAAAACAAAACTTCACTGCTGTCTCTGTCCAAATGTTTCTGAAACTTTTATGGGAGGGAGAATCTCATCTTTCTTATGCTTGACTGAAAATGTGTTAAGTGATGTTTTTAAATCAGCCATTCCTCAAATTGAAGAACAATCAATGTTAGAGTATATCATGGATTATTATACATGCAATTTGTGTGAACGTTTGAAAGAGTCGGTGCATCGCCACCAGAGTGCCGCCTGGAACCATCACGCGGGGCTGATGGCCACAATGAACATTGTTGTTGCTCAGAACTTATGTTAGCTAATTGTGCTTAACATAGAAAAGCATAGCCAGCCAACAGAGTGGACTCCCAATCCAATCACCGTCATTGGATAAGATGGACACTTAACACAAAACTGCTAACATGGCAATTTGAACAAAAACTCCTGTGTTTTTGAGAGTAAAATCGTAAGTTTTAGTATTTTGACTTTTTCCACACCGCCCTCTGACAGTGTGGGTTTGTAGAGACTCAAGGCACAAGGGTTGCTCAGTGGTTAGATGCCCAGGCTCCAAGCCAGCCACACTCAGCAGCCTCCACCCACAACTGCCCCAGGGAGTCTGTTTCATTTACTGGACTTCTGCACACAGTTTTGTGTGAGGATGGGAATTGATTGGTGGAAAGAGCCAGAGGAGTCACTGTTAAACGTCCTCTAGTACAGTGGCTCTCCATCTTCCTAATGCTGGGACCCTTTAATACAGTTCCCCATGCTGTGGTGACCCCAGCCATAAAATTATTTCATTGTTACTTCATAACTGTAATTTTGCTACGGTTATGAATCATAATGTAAATACCCATTACGCAGGATATCTGATATGGGACCCCTGTGAAAGGGGGGTTCAATCCCCAAGGGGTCCTGATGCACAGGTTGAGAACAGTTGCTCTAGGAGAAAAGGGTTAAAAGACTATTATCATCATCATCATCATCATCATCATCATCATCATCATCATCATCATCATCATCATTTTATGTGTGTGCAGATACATGTCACAACACATGTGTGGATGTCAGAGGATAACTTTGTGGAGTGGGTTCTCTCCTCCTCCTTCCTCTGGACTCTGGGAATGGAACTCAAGTCACCTGATTTGAGTGGCCAGCATTTTTACCCACTGATCAAAACTGCCCACCCTAAGATACTTATTTTATGTATTATAGAGTAATTTATATATTTTATTGTATATAATATATTGAATATTGTTAAGATAATGCAAGAGATTTATAATCAAGAAAAAATAAAATATTTTACTCGCCCTCCCTCCCTTCCTCTCTCTTTCCCTCCCTCCCTGCCTTCCTTCCTTCCTTTCTTGCTTTTCTGACCCATATTCATCACAAACAACACTCGTGGGGGGCGTTATTTTCTATTCCTGAAAATCCTGGGTATAAATTCTTCCCCTCTCAGTGCGGGGCCCTGCTGGTTTGGGCTGTGCAGACTCTGTGTGATGCCACAGTTTCTCTGAGTTCATATCTGCCTGAACCCTAATGTGTCCAGAAGGCCTTGTTTCCTGGTGTCCTCCATTCCTTCTGGCTCTTACAATCTTCCTCTGCTCTCTTCCACAGAGTTCTCTGGACACTGAAGGGAGAGACTTGAGGGAGACATCCCATTTAAAACCGGTGGTTGCAAGGTGCCTCGCTCGCTCTCAGCACTGTGTCCAGCCGTGCGTCTGTGTATTTGTTTCTGTCTACTGCAAGAGGAAGCTTCTCTGATGATGACGGAGCAAGACACCGATCTGTGAGTATAGCAGAGTCATTTTATTGAGATGTTTCTTCAGTAAAACAACAGTATCTGGTTTTTCCCTGGGTCCATGCCCTATCCAGTCCCAGGTTTTTGGCCACCCAAGCAGTGTCAGGCATGTGATTCATCTCATGGAGTGGCCTTAAATCCGATCAGATAGTGGCTGGTGACTCCCACAACTCTGGGGCTGCTATTGTACTGATGTATCATGCAGACAGGTTGTCATTGCAGCCAGGTCATCGTTGTAGATGGAAGGGTCTTACAGCTGGTTGGTCTTTACCTTTCTCCCTCTGGTAGCGGTAGAGTACCTTTTGGTACCATGAATACTATTTAGCATGGGTGAAGGCTCTATGTAGGCACCAGCTTGAATGGTTCATGTTCCATGAGACATGTAGGTATTATTTTCAGCAATAGGGGCCTCACCATTACTTAAAGAAGACCATTTCAGACAATGTAAATGCCACACAGGATATGAGAAAGAACAGTCTGAGTCACGCCCCAGCAGGAGAGGGTGGGAACTGTTGTGGAAAGTGAATATTTTGAACAAGGAAGTCATGTAGGCACCAGCCATGTCCAATCCTGTCCTTCTGCTGTCCACTCCAAGGCATAATGTCAGGAGGGAAAGAGTCTTTTATCTGGTTAGTGACATCTGTGGTTGCACTTTCTGAAAAGCAGACAAGCTCCAGTGGTCAGCAGCCTGTAGTCTGAGAACCATTTCTGACAGAGCAAGCAAAGACACTGCATTTCAGGGAGGGGACCGTTTCCTTCATGTCGGGGTGGGCATGTCACGACAACCTGTGCTGTCATTCAGTAACAGGACGACTGACTCACTGTCATGCATTCAGCTCGGGAAAACGCATCTGATTTGTTGTGCATGTTTTCAGCAGTTCATCCCAAAGTCTGAGACACAAGAGGGAACCGCCATGGGGGGAGAAACAGAGCCACTGGGAGAGAGTAGCACTTCAAAGGTACAGCCAGGAAAAGCTGCCATGAGGAGCATCGAATGCGACTCCAGCTTGACAATGCCTATGGGCTCTGAGGACACAGGCCTCATAGTTCTGCCTACTTTTCCACTCTTCATCAACATCCGGGGGCATCCACTTTTAAAGCTGGATATACTTAAAGCAGATTGCATGAATGTTTTTGTATACTTACCCTGACATACATATACGTTCTTAAGGGATGACAACAGTCAAGCAAATTGACCTCCACCATCCCATAAGCTCCTTATCCATTTCCTTCCTTTATGGCAATGCACTGTCTTTGCAAATTACCAGAGTACAGTGTAGTTGACCATGCTACACAATGCTTCTTAGATTTTGTTCATATCACACAGCTTTGAACAGGTGTGTATCATCACCATGCTCAATAACCGACATTTCTTTTTAAGTGAAAAGAGACAGCCTTCAGATTGAAAGTATTTTGAGGAATATATCCAATCAGAAATCAACATCTAAAACATATAAGGAATTCACGCAACTCAGCCATGATGACAATAACAAAATCGGTAATCTGTGTGAGGACTGAAGTAGCCATTCCACCAGAAGACATAGAAGTGGTCTTCAGGTAGAAAGAGGTGTTCAGGATGAATGGCCATTGTGTATATGCAAATCAAACTATGATGGTGAGGGTGTGGTATGGTGTAGATATTATTGAATGTTCCCAAGGAATCAAGAAATGGGATTGGTGTTTGGGAAGTAGAGTCAGGAAGCTCAGGTGTTCAATGCCAGCCTCAACTATAGAGTGAGTTTGAGGCCAGTCTGTGCAACATGAGGCCTCATTTCAGTAAATCAAACCAAACCAAACTAACACAGTAGCTATGTTGTCATTTGGTAGTATAATGAGACCAGTGTTCTGAGTCCTATGCAGAGTAATTCCATCTTATAACAAGCTGCCATTTCTACATTCTCGATCAGAGTAAGACAAGCCATCCTTCCTAGGGATGGACAATGTGTGCAGAGACCACGGGCATCCTTAGTAAGTGTGGGGATACAGTACACATAGACATACAGTACACAGACATAGACTCTGCTTTTGTCTGGTTCTATGCTTACTGAGGTCACCTCTGCTGCTGTTACACTGGGCAATAGCCCAAACTCACATTCAGATTAATTCTACTGTAGCCCTGCACCGCGTTAAAGCATCTTGGTGAGTGGAGGTGGGGTACGGTTGGAGGATGCAGTTGGATATGCTGGCAATTGCAGTTGTCTACTGGTACCACAGCTTTGCAGCTTTCCCCTAATGCAACCAACTCATCTTACTCATCAAGAGGACCTTTGCAAAGCCATGCTTTGGGCTGTTAATGCAGTCCTAGGTTGGGAGTCACATGTTAATTTTACATCCCCCCCCCAAGTTATGAGACAGGGAGATCATTTGGTGGAAAATTCCACACTGTTGGAGGTAGCTATACTCACTCCTTCATGCCTTGATCTGAGCGTGTAAAGATGAAGTCAGCAGAGACCAGAGTATAGCCATGTGTTAGCCAGCTCGTCTGTGCACAGAAGTGACATTGTGAGGTTATTATCTCCTTCAACCTTAACCCCCTTCAAGGACAGAGCACAAGCCTTGTCCATCCTTACATTTCCTGAAGGTGGACTTTCCTGTTCTCCCACATTGCTCTCCTCTCTGTCTCTTCTGCCTTCTCTTCCTCTCTCCCTTCCTCTCTCCCTCCCTTCTTCCCTTGCTCTCATTTCCTCCCTCCATCCTTCCCTTCCTATCTTTTCCCATTTTCTTTAATTTGTAGGATTTTATTCTTCTCTCGTATATTACACCCTGACTTTAGCTTCCCATCTCTCCTCCCTCTTAGTGCCCCAACTCCATCCACCTTTCTCCGTTTCCCTTCAGAAAATGGCAGGCCTCCCAGGATGTCAACCAAACGTGGTATATCAAGTGGCAGTAAGAGTAGGTACCTCTCCTCATATCAAGGCTGGGTGAGGTAACCCAGCAGTAGCCTCAAGATCAGGCAAAAGTCAGAGGTAATCCCGGCTCCCACTGTTAGGGTCCCATAAGAAGACCAAGCTACAAAACAGGAACATACATGCAGAGGGCCTAGGTTGGACCCGTGTAGGCTTTCTGATTGTTGGTTCACTCTCTATGAGCTCCTGTGAGCCTTGGTTAGTTGTTTCTGTGGGATTTCTTGCGGTGTTCTTGACCCCTCTGGCTCCTACAATCCTTTCTTCCCCTCTTCTGTAGGGTTCCCTGAGCTCTGCCTAATGTTTGGTTGTGGGTCTCTGCATCTGTCTTCGTCAGTTGTTTGATGAAGCCTCTGATGAGGATTATGCTTGAGCTCTTGTCTATGAGTACAGCAGAATAGCATTAGGAATAATTTCATTGACTCCCCCCCCCCCACTCCCCTCCTCTGGTTGTGTTTGGTTCTATCTTAGATCTCTGGGCTACAAGTGTGGAATGCAAGAATCCCCCTGTGAAGGGGAAATAGAATAGGTATTATAGGTAGATTGGGGGTGGGTGGGGATGGGAACAAGAGGGATCAGGTGAGAAGAGGATGGAGGGAGAGAGGACTGGAATTGGGGATACATTTTGGGGATGAGCAATGGGAACTGTGAGGGTGACCCAAGTCTGCTAATAATGGGAGATTTGGAGCCTCTAGCTTCAGCTCTCTCACAGGGAGAGCTCTAATCTGCTGTAGAATAAGGAGAAGGCAGTGGTGATGGAGAATCTGGAAGGTGATGAATATGGCTCTGGCAGAAGCTGAGAGGGCTGGGGAGGGAACTGCTCAATGACTCTAGTCAATCCCCTTTCTACAGCTCAGGGATACAGATGCTGCTCCAGAGGGCTGGCTTCATCCATGAACGCCTTTGCGAAAGGCACGAAGAGCCAAGCTAACTCTCGTCTCCTGTAAATGCCACTCTTCCTATTAAATTTATTGATGTTTTTGTTTTGTTTTGAAATAATAGGTGATGCTAAAAGCTTATTTCATGTAACTAATGATATGTTTATAGTGCCCTCTCTTTTCTTAGTTTTTAAAACTTATTTTGAAAAAAAAAAAACCCACAGATAATGAAATCTTACAATAAGGTGCTATTAAAGGAATTCTTAAAGTGCTCATGTTAAAATGTATTTGCAACACAGACAAAATCCCAGTGTGGAGTTACTGACAATTAATAGCTCTTGGGAGAGGGAACTCGGTTTTCTTTAAGTGCAGCTTTTGGAAGGTTGACCATGCTCTAGGGAAGGCCACACATCTAGAATGTATAGACAGCACAAGAGTGTACAGCAGCACGAGAAAAATGTTAGTGGGTATGAGATCAGCTTTGCCACTAGAGTTATTGTTTGTCCATGTGCTTGTTTTGGGACAAGGTCTTACTAGGCTGGTCTTGAACCCAAGATCATTCAGCCCCAGAGAGTTAAGGTCACCATTTTTTATTTCTTGTTCTTTTCTTCCGTCGATTCACATGTTCGAACTTGTACACGATGCAGCTGTCTAGCTATCTACCTCATGGAGCGACTGTGCGAAGCAAAGGGATTGTGTGTGACTGGAAAACTTACACAGGATGAACGACAGAGGGCGTGGTGCTGTGAATGAGAATGGAACCAGTTGGTGGGGAAGGGTTAGGAGGTGTGGCCTTGCTGGAGAAGGTGTGTCACTGGGAGCAAGCCTCGAGGTTCCGAAGACCTTGCTGCTTCCCAAGTGCTCCGTCTTCAGATCAAGATGTGAGCTCCCAGCTTTTCCCGCCACCATGCCTTTGTTCTACCATCGTGGCGCCTAACCCTCTGAAACTGTAAGCGCTAAATAAGCTCTGTGAGTTGCCTTGGCTGTGGTGTAACTAAGGCGGTAACTAAGGGAGTGGCTGCCAAGGATGTTTAAAGGGGATGTGCAGGGAAAAGTGATGAAGTGGATGAAGTGGGAAGAGGGAAGGAGACAAAGTGTGTGTGTGTGGTTTCTCCCCGCTATCATCGCCGCATTTTCTCCGTTAAAAAACAGGAAGCACATTCCCCGTGGAGGGATGCTCCCTTAGCCTAGACGCAGGAGGGGAGGGCCTAGTCCCTACTCCAAATGACCTGACAGATTTTGTTGGCCCCTCCTGGAAGACACCACCCCTCCCTGTGGAGTGTGTGTGGGGGAATGGGATGGGGGTGGAGAGGGAGGGAGGGAGAGGGAACTGGGATCAATATGAAAAATAAGAAAAAAATAAATAACTTAGAAAAAATAAAATAAAAGAGATTGCACAGAAAAACAAAAACAAAGTAAAACAAACAAACAAACAAAAACAGGAAGAAAATATGGTCAAAAGACAGTGTCAGTAAAATGACATAAGACAATAAAAGTAAAACAGACCAGCCTGCCCCCAGATGGAAGCCTGCAATCTGTTGCTAACTTTATTCTCGAGACATGCCTCATGAACTCCCAGCTGAAACTCCAGGTTAGGAGGGGACTGAGTTTTAGGAGCACATGGTGACACTCTTTGTCTCCTCTGATGGGCAGGGACACCTAAAGCAACACCGAACTTTACCCCTGTAAATGACTCTTTAAATCTTTACCAAAAAAGAGCTGAGAGCTGGCTGGCCATGGGGAGGGGACACTCAGACCAAGGGCTTCTAGGTCTTTCCTTTCTCAGAACACAGGTCACATTTTCATTGTTGGGGATGAAACGCTGCCACATAATCTCAGCACAGGAGGAGATGCACTGTCACAATCAGTTAAAAGGGGTGAAAGACGTGAGTACCCTGTTTACATAGAAACTCTTAGGCATGTACCAAGTGTGGACAAAAGTCTAATGAACCCCCCATGACCTCAGCACCCTGTGCCAACCATATGAGGCATTTCCCACCTTTCCGGGCCTGTGGGTTTGTACCTGGGGTAGGGAGGGCAAACGGCTTAGCTTTTATTTCATCTTTGCCTCGTTCCCTTTATTATTTCTCCCTGACATGTTTTCAAAGAAACACCCAGGTGTTTTATACATTTTATCACATTTATTTATTTAGTGTAGGTCTGCATGCATTCAGGCCATGATACTTATGTGGAGGGATGTCGGGGACCATTTGTGGGGTGGAGGAATATTAGAGGACCATTTGTGGGGTGGAGGAATATTAGAGGACCATTTGTAGGGTGGAGGAATATTAGAGGACCATTTGTGGGGTGGAGGGATGTCGAGGACCATTTGTGGGTTGGGAGGATGTCCGAGGACCATTTATAGGGTCAGCTCTCTCCTACGCTGTGGGATCTGGGGATCAGGCTCAGGTTGTCAGGCTTCGTGGCAAGCGCCTTTCCCAACTGAACCATTTAACAATCCCTGGCATTTATGTTATTACTACAAATTATTCCATGTAATTTCTTTAGAGTAGGCTTTAAAAAGTAAACAAAAGATATTCTTGTTGCAGCAAGTTGTTAGGTTGGCTCTGGTCACCAGGTCGTTGGGAAAGGAGTGAGGTCAGGACTTGGAGTTGCTGAGGCCAGCACAGCTGACTTTGTTCCAAGTCTGAAGGGCTGGCTGTGGCCGATTCCTCATTACAGTTTTACCCTTTCCTTCCTCTTTTGTCTGGATACCAGGCACACAGTGATTGAAGAGAACTTTGGCATTAACTGAGTACTTCTGTTCCCATGTGAGGGACAGGAATCCCCAAAGATTTCACCGGGTGTGATCTTGTTACTTAACTAGGTGCTCTCATCAGAGTTTAACAGTGAGGAAGCCAGGCCCGAAAAAGAATGTCATTAGAAGTGGGTGCTGTGGCGGGATTTGAACCCACCTCTGTCTAACTCCACTGCCCTTGATCTGCACTTGAATGTCACTTAGGGTGTATCATCACTCTTCTTTTTGTGCAAGGGTGCTGACTAAACTCTTTTTAGTCTGTGTGAAGCTGTTCCACCTACATTTGCTCCTGTGAGCCTTGTCGCAGGGTGACATTGGTGTTCCAGTCACCAATGTGAGTAGTTCAGCTCATCTTCTAGGACCCAGCTTGGCTGCTGTCATTTCCCAAGAGAGGTCTTCTCTGAGCTCTCAGCTGGGGGCAGGTCACTGTGCCTCACTGCCACACCACACCTGCACTTTCTTGACCACACCGCCTTGAGTCCCACAAGTAAAACCACCATGGAGCAAATGCTGGAGAGCAGAAAGCAAACGTTCGTTCATCTCATCACTCTGTCACTACTTCTGCCCTCCCGGTGCTCAGTAGACATCCAAGGGTGAAAGCAGTTTCTGAAGACAAGGACAGACATTGAATGCTTCTGAGTGATGTCTGCATTGTCACAATTGGCAGTTGCCCCAGGAATGGAGTTGGACAAGTCAACACATTGCAAAAAGCCAGATAGGAATTCTCGTGCAGTGGCTATTTACCCAGGAATGTGCCTCCTAGACACAGGTCTCTCTGCTTCTGACTCGAGTCCATCTTCCTGTATAGATACTGCAGAGGGAGGAATTGCTCACACTCCTGTTGGAGAAGGAATGGGTTCAGTCTTGCTTTTGTGAGAACATGAGAAGCACAGGTGTGTGTGTGCGTGTGTGTGTGTGTGTGTGTGGTAAAGGTCACCATGGACAGGACCATGGGAAAGTAATAGAGAAGGATGGGGAGAGGTGTTGTCCACATGGGCAGCATGAAGGTGTGCAGGGGAGAATAAAGTGAGTGAGAGGCGAGGGCTTTAGCGCCCTGTCAGATCTGTATTCAGCCCAAAGATATTAAAACAGTGTTGACAAGAAAGCCACCTGGTAGACAAGATCTGGGTGAGCCCAAGGATGGCCATGGAATCGAACCCTGCAATCCCACAGGAGATGGAGGAGTGAGGCAGAATTTAACATGATGTTGCTGGTCCCGGGTAGTTGGGGAATCTTGGGAGATTCCTAGCAGCCTTCACACTTCTCAAAGTCTTAAACTCACAGAGACAGCCCTGAAGCTTCAGACAAGGGTGTGCAGGGTTCCATCTGTGACAGCATAGTGGCCACATCATAGACTGTGCATTCTCTTGGCCCATGATGACTGGTTGGCCGTGTCCAGGTAAGAGAGCAGCTTCTTTCTGTTATCATGGTCTCTGACACTGTTTCAAGACTGAAGGGCCGAGTTTTGGTTTAGGGAATTCTAAGCAGATCGCGGGAGTCTTCCTGAAGGTCCTGGGAGCATTTATTCATGGGTTTTATTCTTCCTTGTATTAATTTCTGATTTGGCTTCCAGGGTATTGCAGGCCATCTGTCCCTATTATTTTTAATTAAGGTCTTTGCCATGGCTCATCTTCAGAGCCTCGGCAGGTGATGTCACAGTGCCCGAGGTCTGCATGGGGGTCCTAGGTTAATGCCACCCCACAAAGTGCACGGAAGTCATTTATTGGGCCGGACCGCCATTTTACGTTTAATTTTCTTAAACGTTGCAAGCTCAGCTGTCTATGTAGCCATGGTCTGTTGCATAGTGAGAATGCTGATGGAGTTTCCTTTAAATTCTGCTGGGGGTCAAAGGTCAGAGGCAACCAAACCCAAAGGGCCCCGTGGCAGGCCTGGGGACACAGAACTGGACAGAATGACCAGCAGCCCGGCACTTGCTTTTTCAAATGCACCCAGAGGCAGAGAGCTAACTGAAGCAGCTGCCCGGAAGGTGGATGTTTAGGGTATGAAAACAAGCCCTTAAGGAATAACTCTTGCTATTGGCATTTAGCTCTGGGTATGTAGGGTTGGTTGGGGAAGGTAGAAATAAATCCAGAAGCCTATTCTATCCCGAGAGGATAAATATGGCTTCCTGTAGACAAATCTGGGCTGGAACACACCGTTTTGTATTCTTTAAATATCTGTTCCCCACATGACTTCAAAGGAGCAGGAAGGATGAGGTCTTCTGTCAGGACGGGAGGAAGTGGGAGGTGCAGGAGGCTTGGGGACCTCACACGGTTGTTCTCCTGATACCAGGCGCCCTCCTGCTCACAGTGGCCCACAGAGCTGCAGCCACCAACTCCCTGGTATTTGTCACTGTCACTTGGCAAGTGTTCTGCATTGTTCAGGAAATCGTATGTGTAAAGCAGAACTGCTCGCATCCCACTTCGACAAGGGAGCTGAGCCGGGAGGGGGCTCAAGCCGAACCAGGGGCTTATGTGTCCTATGATGGACCCCAGCAAGAGTCATAAATAATTGTGACAAGTCCTTTTTTCTTCCTCATCCCATGTGACAGTCCTTGACTCTGCCTCTTGCCTCCCTCTCCTCTGCCTCACAGACTAGACCTGCCAGGCTGTGGGATGATAGATGTTACTGGGCAACAAATGACAGCTGGATTGGGTTTTCAGCTGGTGCTTTAGAGGGAATCAGATATGCTGTATAAAGCAATAAAAAAAAAAAAGCACCCTCATAAGGTGGATTAAAAATAGCCAGTGCAGTGCTAACCCACTTGGTTGTTTATCACAAGTTAAATGTCACCTGGTAAGTCCGAGTGACGTGTTAATTTCTCAGCCTCTTCTCAGGTCGATGTCACCACAGCCACTAAAAAACGAAGAGAAAAAGGAATAAACACAATCGATCCTTTCCCGATCTCACTTTTGTTTGTCTAAAGAGCTCAAATGCTTTCCCTTTTGAACGGTGTCTCTGTGAGAAGAGAACCCCAAGCAACCTGAGATCTCGCTATGTGTTTTTCTTTCTTAAGCTTGAAGTTTAAGCACAGCATGGGGAGCAAGGGCTGTAGATAAAGTATGTAAGCTGTGTTCAAGTTTATTTTTTTACATTCTCTCCATCTCTCTCTCCACTTCCCATACTTAATCTATTGATCTAGGCTCTGTGTAATGAATGATCAGGTTTTGCAGCCCCCTAGGAAATGCCATGTAGGAGTCAACCCAACCATGAGGAGTGTGTTTCATGAAGAATGGTCGTGTCGTCTGTACGACACGTCTGTACGACTCAGACTGTACGGCAGGCTTTCTGGCTTGGCTACCTGCGTGTCTGGATGGGCACACTGAATTTCTATAATGTGACTTAGTGACCTATCCTGCATCCCAGCCACAGACGGGGCCAGCCGAGGGGACACCCGTAGCCACCATTTCTCTACCCCTCCACCCTCGCCACCCTCTAGGGAGCTGCTGTGAAAGTTAAGAGAGCTCAGTATATCAGGTCTGGATGGCTTTCCCCCTTGATTTTTCTGATGAATCATGTTAGGAAGGCTGTAGCTTTCACAGAGCCCGTGGCAGGAGGTGGAGAGGTGGCACAAAAATGTTTACTGGAAAAACATCTTTTGGGCCGGGTACCAGGCAAAGCCCGGGGGTGGGATGGGGGAACGTGATTTGAGTTATGCCTCTGTCATCCAAATCCAGGGACGATCAATATGGGCAAGGTTACATTTCCAGTGTGTGGAGTTGTAGAGTGTTACAGAGTGTTGTTTATGATTTTGGTGGTTGTAGTATTATCAACGCAAGACAATCTCCACAAGAAATCTTACTTTTTTTATTTAGTATTTTTTGTATTTTACATATCAATCCCAGTTCCCTCTCCCTCCCATCCTCCCATACCCCCCCCCATCCCTCCCCCCTTCTACTCCCCAGGGAGGGTGAGGTCTTCCATGAGGGATCATCAAAATCTGTTATTTGGGGCAGGGCCTAGACCCTTCCCCATGTGTCTAGGCTGAAAGAGTATTCCTCCATGTGGGGTGGCTCCCGAAGTCTGTTCATGCACTAGGGATGCATCCTGGTTCCACTGTCAGAGGTCCCATAGACTGCCCAGGCCTCCTAACTGAGACCCACATTCAGGGGGTCTGGGTTGGTCTTATAATGGTTTCCCAGCTGTCTTGCGTCCATGAGCTCCCCCTTGTTCAGGTCTGCTGATTCTGTGGTTTCCCCAGCCTGGCCTTGACCCCTTTGCTCATCACTTCTCCCTTTCTGCACCTGGATTCCAGGAGTTGGCTCAGTGTTTAGCTGTGGGTGTCTGCTTCTGCTTCCTTCAGCTACTGGATGAAGAAGGTTCTATAAGGTAGTCATCAATCTCATTATCAGGGATTTAAGGTAGCCTCTCCACTATTGCTTAGATTGTTAGCTGGGGTCATCCTTGTAGGTCTTTGGACATTTCCCTTGTACCAGATGAGAAAATCTTTTTATCTAGAACTTTGTCACCACTGGGTTCAGTGCTTTATTTATTTGTTTATTTATTTTTTAATTTGTACTAGACATGAATTGATGAGACACAAAATCCAAAGGGCAGGTTTGGACTTCCTGGTGTCTGGCTGAAAACCACAGCTAATATTGCTGGGTCACATTAGATAAATTTCTTACCCACTCTGTGCCTTGGTATTTTGAACTGGGGGCAGGGGAGGAACCCATGCCACAGCTGTTTCCAAACAATGAGCTGTTTCGAGGGATAAAGTAGACAGGTGTTACCTTCACTTTGAAATGTCTTGTGAGGCTCAGGGTTTGAACTCTTGATAACCAGAATTTGATGCTATTTTGGGTGGTGACAGAGCCTGGATGAGATGAAGTCTGCTGGCAAAAGCAGGATATGCAGGGCAGCCCTTTCAAAGTCATGCCCTTCCCCCCTCTGTTTCCTGCTTATCTCTCCACTTCCGGGTCCATCATAATGTGAGCCACACGCACTGAGGAACCTGCCATGCCTTCCCTGCTGAGATGGACAGACCCCCCCCCCCAGACCATAAGGCATCCTGTCACATCAACGCCCAACAATTCCTCGTGATAAAGCGGAAGAGACGGCTTGATTATAGGACCATGTTTAGGGTTCAGACACAGCATGCATGGCTGTTCTGTTATGACTGCTTTCAGGCTGCTGACTGTGTCTCCTTCACTCTGAGTCCTTGCAGACCTGATGCTGTGATGTCGAAGAGTGATGAAAAGTCATCCTACAGACGGAGCCATCTTGGAGGCTAGACACAGAGTCACATTCTACATTGATTCCGACGAGTCTCACACACATTATCTCCATAGAAGGGCAGATGTTCTGTGTGATGCTGATGCTGTCTTCCTAAGTAACTTCATCTCTTTCTTTCCCCTCCACTCCTCCTTCCCTCCCTTCTTCCATCCTTCCCTCTCTCTCCCTCCTCCCCTCCACCCCTCCGTTAATCTACCCATCCCTCAATCCACCCACCCGTCCTCCCTCCCTCTCCCTCCAATCCCTCTCTTTCTTCCTTTATTTTCTCTTTCTCTTTCTATGGGGTCTCATTTGGCACAAACTACCTTTAAGAGGCTGATCTTGAACTTGGGACCCTCTTTCCTCTACTGCGGAGGCTGATCTTGAACTTGGGACCCTCTTTCCTCTACTGCGGAGGCTGATCTTGAACTTGGGACCCTCTTTCCTCTACCTCCTGTACTGGGATTACAGGCATGCAACACCTTTCTGGATATGGTCTCTTCATCACGGGTCAGTGTTTATTCCCAGCTGGAGCTGTATCTCCAGACCCAGCTCCACGTCTTCCACACTGGGAAACATCTTTTCTGAAATGCTGTCTGCGGATGCTGACCAGTTGGGTACCCAGGTCCACTCATCAGCTCTTGCTCCATTTTCTCCGTGGTTCACCATCTTTCCACCTATCACAGACGTTCTTCAATGGCGGATTCTAATCTGATTCTAGAATCATTAAACAATTTTTTGGGTTTGATTCACAGTGAGAAATGGATTTTTTATATTATGATGCATGATCTGAATGTGTTACATCTATCCTTTTTGTTGAATAATTTGTCCCATGAAACATTAGTCATCCTTCCCTGAGTATGACACATCCTGGAATTTTTTATTCTCTTCTATCTTTTTTTTTTTTTTAAGTGCTGTGTTATATCAGGGTCTGCAAACTCATTCTTTAAGAGGTCAGAATGGTGACCTCTCCCTTCAATGGCCATGTGAATCCTTGCATGAAGGCAACAGCAGACAAATCCTGACTGAGGACAGCTATGCCCCAGTTATGGGCACTGAAACCAGAAATTTATTCTACTTTCTGTGTTACACAATATGATTCTCTCCATGATCATGTAAAAATGTGGGCCAAATAAAAATACTGGGTGGGATATTGTCCGTTGATGCCTCAGGCATATCCAACCTTGTGACATTGAGACATCATTCTGCCATCTTCAGGGCTAATATCTAAGTACCATTTGACATAATTTAAAAAATTATGAAAATTCATAACATTGGGGCTGGAGAGATGGCTCAGTTGTTAAGAGCATTGGCTGCTCTTCCAGAGGACCCAGGTTCAATTCCCAGCACCCATATGGTGGCCCACAGACATCTGTAACTGTGTTGGCTGGAGATCCAATGTCTTATTTGGGTCACAAGGGCCTCAGGCAGTACTCACACACTGCACAGACATGCATGCTGGCAAACATTTACACACATAAAATAGTAAAATAAATTTGAAAAAGTTGTAACATTTTAAGTGAGTAGAGATGGCCATATTTAAAGCCGTGCATACATTCAGCACTCAGCACAAAACCACAGTTTGCAAAATTCTCTCTGTGGATATTTCTCAGAACAACTTGAGGGAACATTTGCTTGACAGAGGTATAAATGGTTCCTCAAGGAGGGAAAGTTTCACAACCAGATGGGCTGTGAGATCCCAGAGTGAAGAGAAGTCCCCCATGACAAAGACAACTAACAAAAGCATTTATTTGGGCTTATGGTTCCAGAGGAGTAAGAGTCTATGATGGCCGGAAGTATGGTGGCTGAAGCAGGGAGCTAGGAGCTCACTTGAACCACAGCATGAAGAAGAGGGAAATGGAGGGGGAGGAGGCAGAGGAGTGAGGAAGGGAGGGAGGGGAGAGATGGAGGGAGAAAAAGAGAGGGAGGGGAGAAAGAGAGAGAGAACAGAAAACAGGGCAAGGTTATAAATACTCAAATCCCAGTGACATATTTCCTCTAGCAAGGGGTTCTATAACCTTCCCAAATAGTGCTACCAGCTGGGGACTAAGTGTCTAAATGCCAAAGCCTCCGGGGGACAATTCTCATCCCCAGCTCTACATCCTCTAACAGAACTACTGAGAGTTACTAAGTACAGACCATTCATCATGTCACCGAAGTCACCCTTCAAGCCCAGTCCCACAACAGACTGTTTCAGGTTAGAGATCGGGGTTCACACTGGCCTCCTAATAACAACCTATACTTCATTTTTCTATTTCTGAACAGCTGGAGCAGCCATTATAGAGCCACTCAAGATGAAAAGTCGCTGGGGGGCTGGGGAGCTGGCTCAGTGGATAAGTGCTTGCTATGCAATCATGAGGACCTGGGTTCAAAATCACAGCACCCCCGTAAAGTAAAAGTCAAGGCTGACAATGTGCATATGTAATCCCAGAGCTGGGGAGGGGGCCAGAGACCAGTGGCTCCTGGAGCTCACTCACACAGTTTAGCTGCAAAGAAAAACCTTCAGATTCAATGAAGAGACCCTGTCTCAAAAAACTTAAGATGGAGAGGCGGGGGGGGGGGCGTTGCTGCCAATGCCAACCTCTGGTTCCATATGCACTTGCATACACATGTGCACACAAACACACAGATACACACAAGAGACAGACACACACACATATACACACACACACATACACACACAGATACACACACAGACATACAGATACACACACATATATGCATACACACACAGGCACAGGCACACACACACATACACAAGCACAGACACACACACAGATATACAGATACACACATACACACACACACACACACACACACACACACACACACACACACACCATTGTGTTCTTAGGATCTGTTAGGAATTATCCTGCAGAACTCGAGAGGATCTTGAATCCTATTTGGAGTTAGGCCTGGCCTCTGAAAGACCAAACCCACAGCAAGCCCCCCTGCTTGGGCTCCACCAATAGAACCTTCACAAAGACAACTCTGTTCCTCTTTATAAAACAAGAGTTCTCCAACAGCTGTGAAAAAAATCAAGTTACCAAAGTCCAGCAGGGTGGAAACAAAAGAGGCGGCTTAGTTAACTCCAGCTGTAACTTGAGACTGAGAACTCACCATTCCTCAGACTCTAACAGCCCAAGAGGAGAAGGGAAAGCGGCTTGGGGTCATGGCACTATTTTCAATTAAAGAAAGTTTTAGGGAAAGGCTTTGAAAAGCAGTGTTGCTTATTAAAGCCCCCAGCTCCTGGTGGCTGGGGATTAGACATTCTGCACAGTGCCTGGACATTTGTAAATATTAATGGAGGATTATTCCAATGAGCATGTGCTATTTTATTTTTTGCAGTTTTGACTATGGGGCTGAGTAAACCGATCACCCTGTTTTCTGGCATTTTGCAACCATGATTTGGTCTAAAGGGCAGCCAGCTTGCTCGACTTAGCAGTATGTCCAGGCTGAGTCCCTTTGTCACTCAAGGGCTCTGACAGATCCTTCCTGGCAGGGACATGGGGAAAGCAGCCACTGGCCTTCCATCATCCCCTCCCTTGTTATTCTATTGTATTTCCTCCCAATCGTGTCTCATAACCCGACTCCAGCCTTGACATCTGCGCCACCTTGTCTCCTGCTGCAGACCAGTCCCTTGAGATAGAACACTGGCCTCTCCACGTAGGATCAGCAAGCCGTGGTCCATGGGCTTCTCCCAGCTCAAGTTTTCCGTTTTCATGTCAATTCTTAGCTTTGGGTGCTAAAAATGGTTCTTTGCAATTTAAAGACCATATTTTTCATTCAGATCTGCAGTACTCATAGAGTTATTAAAATAGGGCATTTAAATGTGTTTTTTTAACTTGATAAAATTATTGTATTCATTATTAGTGAGTATTTATTATATAAAATGTTATGTCTCATTACTGCATTTTCATATGTGTACATATGGTTACTTTGTCATTGCTGGGTAAATGTATCCAGGTACAGCTGGAGGCCAGAGGTCAACCTCTGGTAATGTTCCTCAGAAGCCATTTATATTGTTTTTGAGTTAGGGCCTTTCCCTCAGCTTGGGGATCGACAATTAGACTGGCTTGTGTGTCCCCATCCCCCAGTACCAGGATTACAAATGTGTGCCACCATGTCCCCTGCCTTTTGTTATAATGTAAGTGATGGGGGATCGAACTCCAGTCCTTCCCTGCTTGCCACCCAGCACTTTACTAGTTAAGACATCGCCTAGCTTTGATCTTTGCATTTTTTTTAAAATGGTAGAAAATGATCAGGATTTTGTAACACAAAAAAGATTATGTCTAAAATTCAAGTTCCAGTGTCCTGTGTGCCCTTTATTGAGACATCACCGTGTCCATTCACTGACAAGTTGACCTTGGTTGCCTTAGTGTTGCTATGAAGATTACTTGTCGGATACCTGTGATTCAGGGGTCTAAAATACTCGCCATAATGGCCTTCACCTAAGAAGTTTCTGAATCATCCCAAGTTTCAGTCCCCAGCACCCACACGGAGCTCACAACTGTCTGTAACTCCAGTTCCAGGGACCCCGACACCTCACACAGACATGGATCCAGGAAAAACACCATTGCACAAAAAGTACAAATAAACACTATTTTTAAAAGGCCCAGGGAGATATTTTAGTCTAGAAAGCATGTAAACTTGGGTTCTGTCTCTAGCACCCTCATGAAAACACTGGAAGCCATGGTATGCACCTATAACTTCATTACTTGGCAGGTGGAAAGAGGAGGATCCTCGGGCCCTGCTGGCCAGCCAGCTGAGTCAAGTCAGTGAGTTGCTTGCTGGTTCAGCGAGAGGTTTTTCTCAAAAAGCAATGAGAAAGATATCTGGGGTGGAGCTGTGGCCTCCACATGCTTCCACACACATACATGCATGGGAACCTGCATGCAAACTAACAAACAGGCAGTGGACACTCACACAGACACAGACACACACACACACACAGACACACACACACACACACACACACACACACACACACACACACACACACACACACACACACGGACACAAAGAAACGGTAAAGCTCTTTCTCAGAAAGAGTTCCAGACGCTCATTTCTCAAGCCCACCCTATTTCGTTTTCCTCTTTGGTCCCCCTCTGTCCTCCCTATCCCAGCTCCTCCCTGTCATGATTCTGGCTTGTTTCTCCAGAGTACACACTGAACTCTCTAATTTTATTTTGTATCATACGTTCCGCTCACATCCCTTCCAAAGAACGCCAGCCCATCCCCTCTCTTCCCACAAAGGCCTGCGTAACTGAGGGACACACTGGAGAGAGTCCGCACTACAAAAAGGCAGCACGACAATAACAAGATGAAGAGCGTGGCGAGCACACGCCAAAGTTGCTAGGGAAACATGGCAGTTCTCAAAGGCCCACGGCTCCCGCACATTCACAGAGAGCTGACAACAACTGACCTTTGTCTCCTCGTCCCTGCGTGCCGTTTACCAGGCACACCAGGCTGGAATGACACATTGGATGGGCAGACTTTGAGATGCTGTGATGAGAGGGTCCCGCTTCCCAGTCCTGTGAAGCGCTGGGAAGTCACAAGTGTCACCTCTGCTGCTACCCAGGCTGTGCAACTGAAGGGGGCATTTCCCCATCAAGATTTGGCTCCTTTAGTACTGAGGAGAAAAATGACATATTTTGTTGCATTATTTAACTATCCCTGCTGAACACCAAATTAAAAAATATCCATTAAAGGTTTATTTGATATCTTCCTAATTATTGCCCATTGCGCATTTGACAAATTATTTACACATTTTAATAATTGCGACTTTCTTTGGAAGTGACACAAAAACAATTACTTTCTCAAAATTCCACTGCGTGGATGCTTTTGGAACTACAGAACCATTAAAAACAGTCTGTCGAATTAAAGGTTGGGCAATTAATTAAGTGCAAATTCTGTAAAACTGGGACCAAGGAGAATATTCATCAAACATATGAAATATGGCCTATCTTGTCCAAAAGACAAATATGTTTAAACAAAAGATGAAAATTGATGACAAAATTACGGGTCGCAAACTGCACACGGAGCCAGCAGAAGACAGCTGTACCGGGTTTGGGCGGCCGGGCTCACGCTTGCGGAATCTGTGATTCATTGCCATCCCAAAACTTTCGTTAGTTAGCTGGGATAATAAAAGCTCCCTCTGAGAGCTCCCAGTGTGGTGACGGGGAGGGTTTTGCTGGCCTTTAGAAGGGTCTAATTAATACAACCCAGGGTGGGCACTGAGGGCAGGGTGTCCCTTGAACAGTCTCAGCCTAAGTGTGGTACATGCATTAGCCCTCCTGCTCTGTCTGTTTGGAACTCCTGACATGGCTTGCTATCCTAGGACAGTTGCAATGGTTTTGACTAGCCAATGCCCCCAAATAGAGTCAGTCTGTTTAGAAAGGACTTTAATCGCATTAAGACTTCTTCGGCTTTCTTGTGTAGGTGGAGTATACAGCAGGGGTCACTAGAAATCGGGACAGTGGCTTGTAGGAGATGCATCCATCAGGAGGCTGAGCTTGCCTAATCGCAAGTTTCTGAGTGTTGTGCTCAGGGCCACAAATCAACATCAACGCTGATACCGAGTGGGCGGAAGAGAGGGAGGTGGTTTCCGGACTGTGGGGACCATTATGGATGCAAGGCTGTTATTTCCATATTAAAATGTAATGGTCTCATTAAAGTTAAAACCACTGTTAAACTCTGATGGAGTAAATTAGTTAATTAACTGTATCATCCAATGTGCTCCTCCAGGGCATACCTCCATTCCACAAGACGGAAGTGCCGGCTCAGCTTAGAGGGTCTTATCAGGAAGAGAACAGAGCACTCATCTTAGATGGCTCAGCGACGTTAAAAAAGGAAAGTCAACCCCTGGCAGGAGAGGGTGTTAGATAGTGTTAAATGAAGACGGGAATAGCCTCCTGCTCACAAGGGGTAGATTTTATTTTTTTTAAGCTGAAATTTCTAAGGATTTTCTTGTTTAAAACAAAAACACTTGATAAGCAGATTGTAAAGTGGTTCTTAGCCAGCTCAATAATGCCCCCATCTCCAGCCTGCGTTTCTCCGTTTGGTTTTCAGAAGGTGTTTCCATAGTTTGTAGAAACTTTTCAAAGGCTGTCAGGGTGAGTGCGCTTGAGTGGGTATACTGGCTAGTTTTCATCAACTTGAAACGAAGTCAGGTCAGTTAGGTAGAGGCCCTCCCTGGCATGCTACCTCCATCAGGCTGACCTGTGGGCAAGCCTGTAGGACATTTTCTTGAATAATGATTGATGTGGGAGGATCCATCCCACTGTGGACAATGTTACCCCTGGGAAGCAAGTTCTACAGGAAAGCAAGCTGAGCAAGCCATGGGGAGCAAGCCAGTAGCAGCACCCTCCACTGCCTCTGCTTTAGCTCCTGTCTCCGGGATCCCGCTTGGCTTCTTACAGTGATGGAGAGTGGCCTGTACACCAAACAAATGCGTTACACTCGTATGTTAATTTTGGTCATGGTGCCTATCACAGCAGCAGAAAGCAAATGAGGTGGTGGGTGAGCGAGTGGGTGGATAGGTGTGGGTATGAGTGGACGGGTGGACTTTTCTTGCCTGGGGCACGGCTTCTACCCTGTTGACTAGCTGAGCCTTAGGGCCCACGCAGCCGCACCGGAAAGCAGGTGGCCTCGTTCTTGGTCTATTCCACTTTCTGCAACTATACCACAAGGACAATGATGACAGCCAGTTCCTAGAGTTGTTATGGTGGATGGTACTGTAACCACAGTGCTCTGAAGAGGTCACAGGACAAGGTACCGCTCGGGACAGACTACAGTTATCCTCAAGCCGAAAGAGAGTGAGAGGGCCAGGTAGGGGAAGGTCGAACAGGTGACATAGCCACAGCTAGTCTAGGTATGTCTTCTCCATGACAGGCCTTGTCACAGGTGTAATGTTTATCTGGTCCAGTGACCCTACATACTGAGTAGGAGGAAGCACGGGTTGTATTGGATTTTTAAAACCATTTCTTCATTTTCTTTTCATTCAACACATTGTCTAATAAGCGCCTAAGGTGGAGAGCTGGTGATTGACTAGAATCTTCCTGATGTAGTGAGATAGTCACTCTGTCTGCACCTGTGGCACAGACCTCGCCCACTGGGGGGGGGACAGGGGTGGATATTACCTGGGGGAATGATGTCTGAGGAGGGGCCCTGAGAGCTCTCTTCTTTGTAGCACGGGCACAGGAGAATATCCAGAGGCATCCTTGGGACCAGGAACTTGCTGGTGTTCATCTGTCTGTGTTGTGAGTTATTTCTCCCTGAATAAACATCTATTTGGCCTATCTGTTTCTCCCGATCCTTATTAAACAGCAATATCCTGATGCTTTCATGAACAATGTTACTCAAAAAAAAAAAAAAAAAAAAAAAAAAAAAAAAAAAAAAAAAGAAAGAAAGAAAGAAAGAAACCATCTTAGGCTGGTGAAATGGGTCAGTGGGTAAATTATATGTGCCACCAAACCTAACGATGTGGGTTCGAGCCCCAGAGTCTACCTGAGTTTGACCCCCCCAGTGGGAGGAGGCAATTGAAAGATGTTCTCAGATATCCACATGTATGATGTAGTGTGCACATACACACACACACAATGTACACACACACACATGCATGCATGCATACATGTGTATACACACAGCCACAAGTATGATGTAGTGTATATACACACATTTAAATGTATGATAATGTGCACCCACGCATGCACGCACACGTGAAAAATACATTTTTAAAAAACTTTAAAATACGAAGCCATATCCTCTAGATCCCTTCTATAGAGGGATAAGAATTAATCCCTAGCAATAATGCTGGCCTTCAGCCTGAGTGGTATGGTGCACGTGAAGACACTGTATTATAAAAGCGTGTTTTTGTGTTTCACATGTGTAAGGATCTCCTTTCCCACACTTACAAGAGAATTTGAAAATAAACCATGTATTTGGGAAATTGGGGCAAGGAAGAGTGAAAACCTAAGAAAGTGACACAGAGATGGCAGGGAGCCAAGATATAATTTAAAAACCATACAAAGTGATTACCCAACTGCAAACCAGGTCAGGCTAATTATTCTCTAAAACTATTGGTTTGTAATGAAAATCAAACAGGAAGATGCTGGCTCAGCTAGCACTTAGCACACCTGTGAAAAATGACAGTGTCTCACAGGCACATGCAGTGGCCTAGAAAGGCCAGCCCCTCACCACCACGCTCATTTTAACAACTGCACGCCGCAGACGCTACCCTTGTCCCCAGCGATTGGGAAACTGAGGCACACGGAGAGTAAAGGGCTCGCTCAAGTTCACACAACTAGTAAGAGGCGGTGATTGAGTTTGAAAGGGTGCGGTTGGAATTCTGCTAGCCCACCTCAGTGAGTTCCAGTTCAGCTTCAGATGGTGACGTAGCCTTCCGGAATTGACGAGTCTTTCCTCAAAGAGTGTGGTTCGACAGCAGGGCCTTGGGTCTTTAGTTCCAGCCCCTTAATTTGTATAGACAGGAGCACAGGAAACATTTCTCATTTCTCCAAGCATTCACATCTTCACCTGTGAAAAATGAACCTGGAAACTAACTCCCTCCAGCTAATAGCCACCAGATGCCCTGTCTGGTCTGCATGGCGCCCTGGGAGGCACCCTGCTGTGCAGAGTGGGACAGTCCCTACACCCTGATGGCCTCCCCTTCATTCTTGCAGACTTTCTCTGACAGTAGCAGCCAGCTCCATTGGCACACAGACCAGTAGGGTGTGTAAGAGGTGACGTCTCCAGGGACAGCCGCAGTGTGGGTGGCAGGAGCTGAGGGATAGGTGGATATCCTGCGTAGCTGGTGGCTCTGGGATACACCCTGTGTTGCACACTCAAGAGTGTGCTCTGCGAATGTGTTCGGGTGCTCTGAGTTCCAAATCCTCCCCTCCCAAGTGGTCACTTCATCTCCCCAGGCTCTTTCAGGTTGGCCTTCTCCATGTCCCTGGCTTTGCTTCCCAGCCCTTCACAGAGTTCCTGTCTGAACCTCTTCAAATTCTTCAAGTATTTCCCTTTGGGGAGAATCTCAGGAAGATTCCAACCTACAGGGTTGCTGTAAACCTTCAATGGGTGATGATGCCATTAGGAGAGACAGTGTCTGGCATTCCCTGCGTGCCAAATGCTCATGTGTGTTTTGAGCCATTATTATTCAATCAACATATGAAAACACAGCTTAAAAGTGAGTTGCTGCCGAAGGAAGCCTGGCTCCCTATGTAACATTCACCACACTTTTAGCCTCATCCATTCTTCTCTGTCTGCTCCATATCATGGGGAACTGACAAGAGGACCCAGGCCACTCCCACCTACCAGCAGAAAATATAAATGTCAAACAGAAACCCCCTAACCATAAATCCAACCCAACCCAACCCCTCCAAATCAAGTCTCCTCTCCTGGGTCCTTGAGGCACCATGGATCTGACTGAGAGTTTGTTGTACTCACTCACTGATGAGTTGGATAAATGACTCAGCCATTAAAATCTAGGCTCACAACCAAAAATGAGTGAACTTTCATGTCCTCTTGTCTGTGTACCGTGTGAGTTGACATCTGCTGCATTGGCTAGACACTTTCCATCAGTGCAGATAAAATCCTTAGGTACAGTTGAGACTTTCTTGATTTGAGTTGGGTCAGACAGGAAGGTGGCATCTCTACATACAGGTGTGGCAGCATTCCATGGCCTGAGGCCCTGGGCTGCCTAACAAAGAGAAACTGAGGAAACAAACAGCCTTCATCGTCCTCTGCTGACTGCCGGATCTCAGTGTGATCAGCTGCTGCCATCTCATGGGGATTTCCTCCTTCCGCTGTCATGATTGGCTCCACTTTCAAACTGGGGACCCAGAATAAACTGTTTTCATGTATTCCGAACAGAGGTGACAAAAGCGGCTAACCTGTCACCTAGCAACAAGCAAACACTCCTTACCTATGGGAGTGTTTCAGCAGGAACACTTCTATTTATACCACAAAGATACACCACAGGCTTCTCTTTAGGTAACAAAGGTGTCTCTTCAGCCTCTCTGTCCCCATGACAGATTGCCGGACAAGACTGCTTGAGGAAGGATTGCTTTGGTTCATGGTTGGATGGTGGACAGCCCAGCATGGCGGGAAAGCATGGCGGAGTTCCTGGCAGCAAGTGTGTCCAGCTTAACTCTCCACATCTCAGCAGTGGACAGTAGAGATGGCATCTAGCCTGAAAACCTGTCCGAAGTGGGGTTAGCTAAAGATGGAAGCCTCAGCTCGCCCCATGGCCTGATGTCTAGCAGGTGCAGGAATTATATGTTCATAAGGGTATTCCTATCTCTTGGGTAAAATAGTAGAGATCAAGTGTTCAAACACATAGCTCCAGATGACTATTTTATACCTATAAATCATAGGTAAAATCTTCAGAGATGTTTAAAACTCTCTGGTAGTGCTGTGTATGGAGCAGTCCCTATGGTGGTAGAGAGGGTCAGGGGTTGGAACTCTTGGAACAGGTCTGAGTGCTGTGACTGTTGATGGTCAAGGCTTTTTAAGGTTGAAGGATGGATGAGTGACATGGTCTCGTGTTACTTCTTCACTAGCAGCAATGATCAAGGCACTGTGCACACACAGCCTTTGTGTAGAAGAACCCAAACTCTCCTAAATTTTTTCCTGCTTGTAGAAAGGGATTTTTGATGCTGAGACTGGTATTCTGATACATCCCCTATCTGATATCTCACAGCTGAAAATGTATTTGAGGGTTAGGGATGGTAAACATCTTAGAAATAATGATAGTTGGAGGTCCAGTGCAGACACAAATGCTCTCATTCTCGTGCCCCTGGATAGTGCAGGGAGAATCTCACACCTCTAAAGTTGTGCAGTTTCAGACAAGGTGATCCAAATCCAGGGCAGAGAAACAGTTAGAGCAATGCCCACCTCCCATTCTCCCAGACTCTATTTATAAGCCAAGTGTTGGCATGTATGTGAGATTTAGGCAGCTTCCTCCGCAATCTTGTGATGTTTAATTTTTACCTTTGATTTATGAATATCTTCTCCAAAGCAAACCTGTTTTTAATGGATAATGAGGGGAAACTTACGGGGTTGCAAAGTCTCCATTTCCACTCTCTAGATGAGTTTGAAATAAGAAAAGCTTCCTCAGCTTTGTCTAAACAGCTAAGTATAGATGGTATAGATGATAGCAACAGCCAGGAGAATTGTGCAGCACTGTAGCAAACAGCATGACATAACTTTGTATATTTAGTGTGCATAAATATGAGGGAAGTTAGAATGTTATGAAAGCTTTTTAATTTAAAAAGGTGTTACTTTCAGTTTCACCCATTCCCACATGTAAAGATTGTGAAGAAGGTGCTTGTATCAGAGGCTAGCTGTTAAACTAAGTCCAAGAGGGAAAAGACAGAGACCCCAGGCGTTCAGATTCTCCTTGTCCCTTGCTCTGCCTGTAATCGGGAGTGTTCATTTTAACAGGGAATGACTGACTCTGTGCGTGTGTGTGTGTGTGTGTGTGTGTGTGTGTGTGTGTGTGTGTGCGCACACGCGCACTCATCTAGAGGCCAGAGGACTAGTCCAGGTGTCCTTATCTACCGCGAGCCTGTATCGAGAAGATCTCTCATTGGCTTGAAGCTCACTCAGGCCATCCTTAGCCTGTCTGGCCATTGAGTCCAGGGGCGTTGTTTCTGTAATCCCCCCCCGCAGTGCTGTGTTTACAAACATGATTCCTGGCCTTCTTGCCTTTTTTGTTATTAAATATATATTCTGTTTTCATTCATGCTTGCAAAATAAGTACTTTATCAACAGATTCGTTGTGTATTCCGTGACCTTGCTCTGTAGAACACTGACCCAACACAACAACTCAGCCACCTGTACTCTAGGGCAGGTTCCACACCTCCCGCCATCTTCAGTCCTTTGATACCTTTCTTGTGTTTCTGGGGATCACCTTCCATCTGAACTCATGACTCTGGAGTCAATCCTAGAAACCTATAACGCAGCTTTTGTTCATTGTTTACACTCAACTCATTTTCCCCATGCTGTGTAGCCATTCCCACCTGGTTGAAAAATCTTCCTAGGAAGTCACCAGTGAAACTCACTAGACTGAGGAAGCTCATGAAGTTTACAAGACTCATGAGGCCCCTCCTCTGGGTGGTATAAGCAGTACACGATTGGTTGGGAGATCGTTCTTCAGTGGAGCTGCTGCGGGGTGACCAGAGGATTGAGCTCATGATGCAGATGCCTGAGTCATCGGTCATGCTGGGCAGGCTTTTGGCAACTAGGCTATCTTGAGGCTGGGGCTGTGCTCTTGGGAAACCATAACTAACTCATCATCTGGAGCAAACTAGACTGGGCATAATAGTCTCTCCCATTGCTGTTGATGTCCTGCTTAACGTAAATTGACTGACTTCTGTTCATATACCTCAGGAAGTCTCCAAACCTCCATCTCTGGTCTCCTCTGCTCATAGCTGATGTTTGTAGTCACTATTTGAAGAACTAGATGCTTCAGTCATGTAGGCATTCCCAAAAGAGGCAAAAGTTATCATAAGGTCTGAGCTAATGTACTTTATAAACCAACTACTTCCAACTCAAGAGAAAGCCAACCACACCTAACTCGAGAGAAAGCGTTAAGCTAAATGGCCAGGGCATTACTCTGTTCAATAAATGTGAACCCCATTGGGAGTGTGAGATGCAGGGAATCTCAGGTCATCCATCACCCATCTTCTCACACAATAAACATGGATTTGCATACTCGAAGACTCAACATGATTTTTTTTTTTTTTTTTTTTTTTTTTTTTTTTTTTTTATGCCATGTAGTCCCTAAATCGGGGCTGCAAGATCTGGATGAGCTACTTCACTGAAGGGAAGGTGTACTCATTTTTTTCTCCAACCCAGGAGAAATTTCAGCTCTGGACGAACCTCTTGGGAGAAAATCTGTCTATCCACATTCTGGGTTTTCTTAGGGGATTGTGAAGAATAGCTCTGTCCTACAGAGTCATCTCAGACTGACTTTCAGCCCAATTCTCATCAGATGTCACTGCACTTATTACAATACAGCACAGTAGAGACCTTTCTGGAAAGGGCTTGCTAATGGCCACTGTGGGGCACAGAGGTAGACGGGGCTGAAGATTTGTCAGAATGCATGCTGCCTGAGCAGGATTTTAAGGATAAGCTAGATATTTATATTAATGTTTGGGGGAAGAAAAATGAATAGAAGTTCTTGTGATTATGCCATACAAATGTCCACTTTGATTTCCCAATATTGGTCTGTGTTCTACATCATGAATATAGATTGCACTGTGTGATTTTCTGGGAGCTTCTCAATTCAGATGCTTGTTTGAGTCATCTGTAATTTGCACAAATGTCAGCTTAGCAAAGACTTTTCCTGCCAATCTTTGTTTTTGTCTCCTAAGAATGCATTAGGTAATGTCAATCAGAGATTCCAGGCTTCAGAGAAGCAGATGTGGAGGTGCCATTAGGCCCTTAAGAGCTGGCAGGTGTTTTGCCTATGAAGGAACAGTGTTGAGAGGATGGGTGAGTCCCCTGGTGCTGATGTGGTTCTGATGCTGGCGGAAAAGAAGAGGGAGGGACTGGGGTAGGACCGAAGGGGCTCTGGTCTCCATGTGGCTTTTAGGATTTACTCTAGTTAGTGGCACAAAGCAAAGGCATGGCAGCGTGGCTGTGGAATCATGGATCCGCTCGGTGGTCCCCAGCACAAGACAGTCTGTCGCTGCTACACTGTCTCTAGCACGCGGTGATGATGGCCAGGAAGAGTCACACTGATGTTAGGTGGTCTGATTCAAGAACCACTGACAGGAGTCTGAGATGTCCATGTTCAAGGCCACTATGTTCTATTTCCTCATACAGTATTAAACCATGTGTATGGTCTGGATCTGGAACATCCCCAAGACTCACCTTGAGTGCTCAGTCAAAGGCTCGTACTAGCAGCGTCTGCTGGGTTCCGAAGGTCACCTTTGAAGGTCGTTTCCTGACCCATTCTGTTCACTCGTCATCTGTGACAGGAACAGGTGGGTGCTGTCCCCAACTGCTCCACCACCGTGCCTCAGGCCATCATGGCCAGCAACACAGACACGGCTCCCGGGACTGGGATGTGCTCTGGGGTAAAAGTCATTCTCATGGTTTTTTCTTCTTTAATTCTGAGTCTGGGTCTAGCCTGTGGTAACTCTCTATTTTCTCCTTTCTTCCTTTTCTCTTCTTCTTCTTTTTTTGCTTTTGTTTTTTGAGACAGGGTTTGTCTATAGGTTTGGAGCCTTTCCTGGACTAGGCCTTGTAGACCAGGTCATTTTGAACTCTCAGAATTGTTGTGGCCATGGTGTCTCTTCCCACCGAGTAGAATGCCATTGACTAAAACAGTGCTCAGCGATCCCTATTTTCTTTCTGGTCTCTTGCTCAGCTCCCTGTCTCCTGCCTTCCACCCTTCTTGACAGGGTCTCAATCAGGTATATCCAATATAGCCTGAAGCTCTCTGTCCTTTTGGCTCTACACCCTGTCACATTTGGATTTCAGGTGGATGTATCCAAAGCTAAGCCAATTGCTAAAATAGTTTTGCTTTCTGTGTATAAAATTAATCTTACTAGAGAACTGAGAGATGATCGGGAAGTGGCAAGTTTTGCAACGCCCAGAGTCTGGGTCAACCTGAATTTAGTCACCGTTACTAGCAGTGGTATTGGCATGTGTGATCTCAGTTGGTGGTGTTTTGGGTCACGCCTTTTTCTCCCGGTCAGGGCTGTCGGGAGGCTGTTTGGTCAAGTATGCTTCTGCGATTCCGTGGTGGGAGGACCAACTGCTTTACTCAACCCTTAAACAGTCCCCAGAGGATAGATCCAGTGCCGATGGAGTTCTGGGGGATGAAAAGTATTGTCTTCAAATGGGAGATGTATACTCCTTCTGTCAGATAAAGATGAGCAGGCCTGTCAGGATACCCAAGGCTGTGCCTTCTAGAATCCTTAGGGCAGACTTTCCCATTTTTACAGCTCCGTGGCTCAATCTGTCTACAAAAGCACACCTCTTCCTACTTCCTTGAGCAGAATTAAAGAATGTAAAATTTCAGATGGTGTTTTGTTCTACACAGACAGGCTCCATCAACCAATGTCAAAGAAAGTCAGCACCAGGCCACCACATGCCAAGCTTGGCTTTGCTATGACACTGAAACGTTGTTCCTGAGCTTTAGTGGTTTGCCAGAATAAAACTTAAAATTTTTTTCCAATACAGGGTTTCTCTACATTACTTTGGAGGCTGTGCTGGAACTAGAGTTTCAGACCAGGCTGGCCTCAACCTACAGAGATCTTGCCTGCCTCTGCCTCCCAGTGCTGGGATTAAAGGTATGTACAACCAATGTCCGGAATAAAGTAATTCTTGTCAGGGACAATGTTGATTTCTGTTCTAGAACTTAAGTGGTCTGAATTTTCATGCTCTGAGGACCCTACATATCCTTATGAGCAATGTGTTTTGAAAGTGGGACACATTCAATAACTTTAAAATAACATTTATTTATTTATTTTCTGATCTGTCAAAGTGTATTTTAATTAGAATCCTTGGTATAAGGCATTTTTCACAATATAAGTGCATTTATATCATACAGCTCAGCCATTGCTTTTTCTAGCACAGTGTTTTTAAATTTTCAGTTTTTATTTTATGTGTATGGGTGTCTTGCATGACATTACACATAGCTGTGTGTTTACTTATGCCTGGCACCTGTGTAGGCCAGTAGAGGGCGCCAGTCCCCCTGACTTGAGTTGTAGATGGATCTGGGGAGCCTTGGGGTGGGGTGCTTAGAATTTGAACATGGGTCCTCTGCAACAGGAGCCAGGGCTCTTTACTGCCAAGCCTTCTCTCCAGCTCCCATCTCTGCTGAGTGATGCTCCACAGCACGTGGGACACTTGTGTTTTGTCCCTGTGCCACTGGCCGTGCATTTCTGTTTCTTCTTCATGACTCTTATTCGACTATACAGTTACATATTTTATTTCTCCTTAGAATGGAATTACTGTTGGACGATATGTGTATGTTTTCCGTTCTAAGACACTCTGGACCATTGTTTTATGCTAGCAGTAGATGATGACCCCAGCTGTTCTCCATCCTCACTAACACTTGGGACCATTAATCAATTTGATGTTAGTTAGCTATTTTGGTGGAATTATATGAGATGCTTTCTTAGTGCTTTGATATGCATTTCTTATGACCATGATGATAAATATATTTTTCTTTTTTTGACCATTTATATTCTTACACATACACACAATTGTGAAGGGGCTTGTTCAATCTGTTTTAAAAACTTAATATAATTTTTTTTCCTCCTCTTCCTTCTCCTTTCTTCATCTCCTGTCATCAAGACCTGGTTTCCTTTATGCACTTCATGCTGACCTTGAATCACTAAATAGCCCAGTTGGCCCTAACCTGATGGCACCTTGTCACAGCTCTCTTGCAAATGTTTGAATGACAGGTATGGGTCATTCTGCCTGGCTTCTTGAACTTCTTATCATGCTGTTGTTTATACGTTCTGACTGTGACACATCTGATTTGTAATTATTTTTCTCTGTGATACTTATTCTTGCTTTTATTTTCTCAGGATTTGACTCAGTCTTTGCTCTAGTTTACTAAGGTGAAAGTTGAGACTGCTGATTTTAGGCCCCCTTCTTCATAAGTAGCATTAAGTACAGCTATGAATCCTCTTTTACAGTACCTCACAGCAACCTACAAAATTTGTGGGTTTTCTTTTAAAATTGATTTATAATCTAGTATTCTGATCTGGGTTCTTTTGAAATTTATTTAGAGACTTTAATAACAAAGGCTCTACTAGAATAGTTTTCAATTTAGTAGAAAAATTGGGATGGCAATACAGAGTTCTCATGAACCCTATAACAATGTTCCACATTTATTAACATGTTATATTATAGCGAATGACCACTGACATTAATATCAATTAAATTACATCATTATAAAGCATGCCTACTAACTCAATACCTTTTACTGTTCCAGGATCCTATCCACGAAAGCATGCCACATTTGGTCACGAGTCCCAGGCACCTCTTGGATGTGTCATTTTCTTGCCTTGTTTGGGTGATTTGAGCATTTTGAGAAGTGTTAGTTAGATATTTGGTGGGATCCCCTTGTATTGAAATTTATACTTTTTATTTTTCATTCAGAGGAAGACAATGGTGATCCAACATTTTTACATGATGTAAAGAGTAGGTGATATCAGTGTGTGGCTATCATCTACTACCTGAATTAAAACTTTGTCTGGTCATGACATTAGCCTTTTTGTTACCCACTGTGTAATGTCCTCTTTGGAGAGAACTCATTGAACAGAGCTATCAACAAGGGATGTGTAGCCAACTTACTTTATACAGACTCCTTATAACGTTTTCTTCCTCTACAGAGTTTGGCGTATACTACTCATGTTTGGGGTATGTTTTAATGATCTGGCACACTGTGCACTGAGCTTCATTAATAGGCCTCGAGAACGCATTCCATTTTCTTACGCAGAAGTTATTATTGTTTTTTTCAATGGAAATTAGCAGTTGATCTCATCTTTGTGCTCTTGTCTGTAGCAAGGTTTGTTTGGGTAGTTGCTTTTGTACACGGGTGTATATGTGTGTGTGTGTGTTTTGTGTAATTGCTATCAAGATTGCTTTGGATTATTGATAAAGTTTTGTAAACAGAGAAAGTATTTTTCTTTCAGAATACTTTTTTGGGTTCTAGTAGTCACAAAGACGAAAGATGACAAGAATGACATTATACGTGATATGAGTAGAGAATATCTAACCTGTTAGAGGGATGTGTTTGTTTCCAGCTCTTACTTGAGTTGTTGCATTCTGTGGGAACTTCCAGAAAAACAAACAAACAAACAAACAAATAAACCAGGAGAATTTATTGACCATACTGGATTCTCAACAGCACACTTCCAGGGTCTCTGCTCTTTCTCTCTCTCCCTTAGTAATTCCACTGGTCTTTTTGAAAAGTCACCTTGAATTTTCCTTTTAGCATTTGATTTAGGCTCCCAAGTCACCTTTGATATATAGAACATCTTCACTGTCGTCTTCAAAACTTTTTTTTTTTGGTGGGGGGGATAAAAGGCAATGATTTTGAGGATAATGCTATGCATTGATTTTCTTGATAAACCTTCTGACTACATTGGATCCTTTAACCTCTGAAGACACCATGGACAGAAGCATGGGAATACCTTTGGAGCTAGAGAATCTCTAGGATCCCAGCTCATGTTGGAGTGAAGGTGTAATGGAAGATGGGACCTATGGTGACTCGAGACTTGCTTGTTTCAGATGTAATGATAGAAAGGACACAGACCCAGTTTGGCTTGATAGTGTTCATCAATCAGCCAATTCCTCTCTGTGCCTGGATTTTTCCTTCACTGGAATAAATGCATTTGCTCGGGAGTATATTAAATTGTGCTCTAGTGGTCATTTTTGTGTAGAAATATCTCAGATTTTAGGAAGCTTTTCTTTTATAGAGTATGAATGAATGACTTTTAAGAGTTGATCGGGGTTTTGAAAGCTGTAGCTAACATTGTTGTACAAAATAACAGAAATTATAATTTGAGCATTTGTAGGAATTATAGTATAACGATTTGAGTAACAGGATGCATATTGAGTCCTGTGTGGTCAACACTCAATGAATGGTAACTGCCAGCATTCATTACTCCTAACCACACGTGTCCTCACATTAAATACACTTTTTAAAGATGTGTTTGAGGGAGGCAGTCTGAAAAATATCCTCACAAAAGAGTTTTATAGTAAAAAATATATTTAGTAAACATTTATGGTCTATATACCTTTGCTTGTTAGGGCTCATAGCTTCTAAGCAGATCTAAGATGATCTTCAGTTATCAAATTCATTTAGCATCCTTGATCTTACACCCAAAGTGCATAAAGTTTATTATGCAGGATATTTCCCTCATACACAGAGGTGTATAGCTATTATAATATTAACCTAGTATTTATAACAGAGTGATATGACTCCTTGCATACAAGACTGTGAGAAAAGGCAGAAAGAAGGGTAGTTTTGAGGTTCCTCTGAGGGAAAACATTCTAGACCAGTTGCCAACCTCCCCTAATACTCATGCAGGAACAGGGACCATGGAAGGTTACAACCAGTCTGTAGCACCCCGCTACCAACTGCTGCACTAATGGTGGGAAGACCTAGAGACTGGGCATAAAAGACAAGCCACTGGGTTACTATTCAACAGCAATGTGGGAATGCCAAATGCTGGAATGCCATTTATTGAGGGGATTGGGTTGGCTTATATACTGACTCACAGCACAGTGGGAAAACAAACAGGGTTTTCAGGCTTTAGCTCCCTCCCCAGCAGATGTGTGTTAGCAAACAGGAAGAGGACTCAGCAACGACGCCAGGGCAAGATGTTCCAACAACAGTACCGTCAGGCTGGTTTCAGGTGCTCCTCGGGGCCATGGTGGAGCCCCCACAATGTGTGATGGACAGGCAGAGGGATAGGGGAATGGAGCAGTGCATGTGCCATGGAGAGATGCAGAACTCGAGACTCTGTAGAGAGTGAGGAGGCTACTTTGTCAGTGATATTGATGACTGCAGATGGACAGTTGAGAAAGAGGGACATGGAAGACTTCTGTGAGGACGAACACATCCCCCCTGCACAATAACAGCCTGAACAGGAAGTCATCAAAGAGAATTATCCTTTAAAAGTGTGATAAGGATGCTGAAGTGTTGCTCTCCATGACTGATGGCTCTCGGCAGGCATGCGGGAGGAGAAGGACTCATTTAATGGTAGTGACTATCCTGTGCGGTAGGCCACTGAGAATTTGACCGCACTCCAGTGAGTACATAGATAACATAGATTGTACATTGGACTTTTTGTTGCGCTGTGAGGCCATGGGGGGGTTAGACATGGGAGGACTCAGGAAGAGAGTGAGATCGGGCCTATAATGTGAAACATTCAAAGAATCAATAAAAATATTTATGTTGAATTGCTAAAATCCTAGAGCAGAGATTTAAAAAAATATGATTAATTGTATAGACACTTGTTGGTCATTAAAACTTTGAGCACACATATGACAAGTTTTAGCCAGAGGTCCAGGTGAATATATGTGTGTGTGTGTGTGTAAAGCTTTATTAGAGCACAGGAAAGACTATGGGCAGTATTAAGAATCACTTGTTTTTATAAAATAAATCTTTACTAAACATTCAAACATAACCATTGCATCACTTTTAGCTGTTTCCATACTGGAATGGAGGAGCTGAGTAGTTTGACAAAGATTGCATGGCCTGAGAGCATAAGATATTTACTGTCTGAAGATACACAGGAAAAGTTTTCTGGCTCCTGGCTGGAGGTCAAGATTAAATCAGCAGTGTAGGAAAGTGGGTAGAACTGACGACTTATCTTTTTGTGAAATAAATCAGACTAAAACAACCAAAAGTGAAACCAGACAAAGACTACACCTTGCCGTATTTGTGTGTATCCTAGGCAATAGGTAATCTAGAGATAAATCACACACACACACACACACACACACACACACACACACACACACACACACACAGGGACAGGGAGACAGGGGTATTTTAGCCCATTAGGGATGGGCCCAGTGGGAAGAGAAGAATAAAGAAAACAGACAATATTTAGAGGTGAACGTAAAGAAAAGACAGGATCTACTTTGGGGGAAGATGATCAGAAATCCATCACCGTGGGCCATGAACATGCACTGGGAAGTTTTACATTGTATAGCTAATCACGCGTATAGCCTTCTCCTCACACAGTCACTCTTTGTGAATCTCTGCTTCCCGTTTATTAAATGGCATCTCAGTGACTCCTGTGTCTATAGGCCACAGCAGCTGGTTTACTCACCAGGTGTGGTGGGAGATAGCAATGCTCCAAAAAAACACCTGTGCCTCATTCGGACAGACTTTCTCTTTTAGCTACTCAGTTCCTAATGTGCTGGACACAGGCACTGTTCATAGGTATGGCTAGGATGCCCCACTTCCTTAGGAAGGCCCCCCTGTGTGGAGTATGGCCTGGTCTCGTATCCCTACCGCTGCGCCAGCCCCAATTAACACACAGAGACTCTGTATTTGATATAATTCTGTTGGCCAGGTACTAGTTTCTTATCGGCTAACTCTGTCTTAAGTATTAACCCATTTCTATGTATTTCCACGTGGTCTTCTTACCAGAAAAAGGGGCCAGTGTCTCGTCTGCCCAGTCTCTCCATCTTGACCCTCCTTACTACTTCCTCTCTTCCTCCTTGTCTCCTAGTCCCGCCTATCTTCCTTTCCTACTCACAACACAGCTTTATTCATTAACCAGTATGAGAAACATATACAGAATGACATCTCCCATCAGCCCCCGATTCTCTCTGTGTCTGCTCATGGTCCTGTAGGACTGATGATGTCATCACCATCAGGTACTTCCGGATCTTCTGTGAAGTCTGCCAAGTTTGGCTGCAGCACAGCACCCTCTTTATTCTCAGCCTTTGCTTTCCACGGTAAGTTATGGAATTACCTTTGGTCCACCATGTTCTAAAGAGGTTAAATGAAAAGGTGCTGAATTAACTATCTGTAAGCTTTAAACGACCTATGTTCTGTGGCAGTGTGGCTCAAACATGGTTCTATGTTATTTTACGGCATTTTTCCATACAACCCATAATTTAAACAATGTTGTGGGTCCTTATGCATAGAGCCCAGGACTTCACAATTTGTAAGTACCTTAAGCAAGACTCTTGAATGTGCCCCTGCGTAGGTATGAATGGGGCTGCTAATTCCTCATGCTTTCAGTGTCACCTGGAGGGACAATTTATATACAGAGCCTCCTTACCGGGTTGTTTGGGGACCATCTTTTTTTCAGGCCATTCAAATCTGGATTCATTGCTGTTATCAGTATCAGTAGCTCTGGGGGAGACCACCGGGAGACTTGAGAGGATGCACTACATTTGTGGATTTGTACTTCTAAGGAGGACAACGGTAGCAGGTCATAGAACTATCCAGATAAAATCTCTCTTTCCAATTTTTTGATGGGCAGACTAAACCATGTCTACTGAGTAGCCTGGGGATCTTGGTTTCACTAGAAATTAATGTGTTTGCAAAGTTGCCACCTATTCATCCATTCACTGAACAACTTTATGGAGAGCCTGTCTCTGCCCTCAGCTGCATGGCTACAAGGCAGCCCCTGCCAGACACCTACTGTAGGAGATGGCAAGTTTGCAGAGGGAGCAACAAGTGGCCTGACTGAGAGTGGGAGATGGACCTTGAGTGTACAGCATGAGGATGTCACGAGGCTCTGCAGGAGGAGTTGGAGGAGATGCAGGTGCTTTCACCTGTCAATCCAGTGCTCTTCGTGGAAGATGCCTGACTCAGCATTCTGGATTCTGGTCTGGACATATTATTTTTGTTGCATTTAGTCATGCATGCACTGTGTTTAGTATGCATATTTTGATGTGTGTGTGTGTGTGTGTGTGTATGTGCACATACCTGAATATGATACCAAGAAACATACTCAGCTGTTCATTCACCTATTTATTGAAGCAGGGCTCTTATCAAACCTAGAGCTCATTGTTAGTCTCACAAGTGAGCGTGCTTTGAGACTCCTGCTTTGTCTTCTGAGGCTGAATTTATAGTAGGACTGTCATGCATGCAACTGGTGTCTACGGATTCTGGGGGATCCATACTTCCTGGTCCCTTACACAATATGGTCAGCACCTTAACCTACTGAAGCCCCCTTAGAACCTGTGGATTTTCTACTGAGGAAATGTCACCAGGCCATAAAATCCAGGCTGACCTGAAACTCAAGTGGCTTATGATTCCTCCTCTGTCTCAGTTTGCCAGTGCTGGGACTACAGACACTTGCCACCATACCCTCTGTAGCACATGGGCTAACTTCAAGGTGTTCAGCCTCTTCTTTTCAAGGCAGAAACAGCAATGGGAACTTGATGACATTTGACCAGAATTGGTGTGAGAAAGAAAATATCTTTATGTTAATATGGGCTCATTATGTTAATATGGGCTCATTCGGATACACCACACATCTTGTGGTCATTCAAGCATCCTTTAAGGGGCAAATGTGTAAGGGTTGGGTTGGCCAATCTGAATTAGAATTCCTCCTCTATAGTTTTGTAATCTTGCTGATTAAAACAACTCTGAGAAAACATTCCTTCTTTAAAGTGCTCACTGGAAGAAAATTCCAGGTGATACTTAGGTCATTTATTGTGAGTTAAAAAATAATAAGAAACTAAAACTAAAATTTTTATTGTACAATTTGGCCCCAAATCCAACTATACTAATTAAGTCTCTACGGATAAATATATTCATAAATAGTCATGTTTTATCAAAGTCAAACATAGGTTAACACTTGTGTCTCGTAGCACCATTGAGCTTCCGTTATTAAGTAAGATCCACGCCGTGGCACTCTTTGAGATTCGTACCTGTTAATGAATGTTTAATCAAAATGTGAGGATGGAATATTGCTTGAAGGAAAAGTGCATCCTAAGCA